>NW_010117294.1:0-356 GCF_000699245.1 Pterocles gutturalis
CGTCGCGCTGCTGACCCCTCTCTGTGCCCCCCCCCCTGTCTCCCCGCAGCATCCAGCGAGCCGCCGTCTGGATCCTGGAGAACTATTACCACGATTTCCCCGTCTACAACCCCGCCCTCCTCAACCTCCCCAAATCCGTCCTGGCCAAGAAAATGTCGGGGTTCAAGGTCTATTCCCTCGGCGAGGGTGAGCTCCCCTTCCCCTGGCTTCTCCCCTTCTTTTCTCTCCTCCATCCCTTCTCCAGCCTGATTTTTTTTCTCTTCCATCCTTGATTTTTTTTTTCTCTTATTATTCTTTCTCCTCCATCCCTTCTCCATCCTTGATTTTTTTTTCCTCCTCTTCCCCTTCCTCCATCC
>NW_010117295.1:0-337 GCF_000699245.1 Pterocles gutturalis
TCCCCTGAGCTGCTGCTGCAGGCCTACGTACAGCAAATCCAGAGAGATAGCGTTGCACCAACTGGATGAGTCACATCCCTGCTACTTTTTTTTTTTTTTGAAGCCAGGGGAATGAAAAGCATGTATTTTTAAGGAATAGTGAGATTTCCATGTCATGAACATCAACGAGGGGCTTCCACGAGAGCTATCCCTCACTGCAACCTGTTACCAAAGATGGCTGCACTGCCGAGCCTCCAGCACACCCAGCTGGGGTGCAGGGCTCCCAAGTCCAGTCAATGAGAGACAGGCTTAAGAATTAACCGTCTCATCTCATTTTTTTTAATAATGGCACCACTAT
>NW_010117295.1:350-2310 GCF_000699245.1 Pterocles gutturalis
GCATATTAATCCTTCTGTTTAATTTTGAGTTTGCATTTTCTCATTAGAAATCAGAATATCTCTGTCTTTTAGCGGTTTTAAACTAATAGATTTTAGAAAGCATAAAAATTAATGCGAGAAGCCTAAACGTAATTAAATTGTTACTGACCTCCTTCTTCACTTCAGCGGTTACAAGAAAATTTATGATTCAGAATGAAGCCAGGAAGCAAGAACTTGGAGTTCCAATCTTAAATCTGCTATTGACTCATTCTTTGGCCTTTACCAGATGATTTTCTGCCTCAGCTTTGTGTCCAAGAGCCGGGAATACCTAGCAACAACGTTGTAATGATTAATTAGGTTAGACCTGACCTTTCCCAAAAACTATGGGAAACATCAGAAACATGCAAACTGGTATTTAAATTTGTAAAGCATAAATACTATGTAATTTCTAAGTATTTAATATATAATATCTATAGTAATATTCTTACACAAAGCATCTTCCTTCTATTAATTTTCTAAAATATCAAATGTAATATTTCTAGTTGCAACAAAGATGTTTCCCATGCAGCTGCACTGCACAATAAGAAGAAATATTATTGCTGAGAGCAAATTTTTTGTTTCTCACCTAGATCTAAAAGAACAGCAGTCAATTTTTGATTCCATATTCAATCACTTTTCAGACATATTGAGCCTTCTGGAAGTTTCAAACATTAACCACCGCAGAATTTGTAATTTATATATAGCCAAGCAAGTGGAATGGTATCAACATCATGACAGTTTGTTGGGAGTTTTTCTGCATCATATTGAATCATCTATGATCCAATATTCCAATCTTTCTTCCTCTGGAATTAGTAGAAAAGCTGTGGACTACAATGGAATCAAAGTCACTCAGTTTTGACAAAGTTTGTGCTTACAGAGCGCACTAGAGAACTTTCAAGCTCTCTAGAACTACTGATGTATTTTTCAACATGAAAGCAATTGCAGTCGCTCTCCACGCTACACAGATAACAGGTTGAGACACAGAAGGGAAAAATGACTGACTCTCTCCTTTGTAGTAACGGCAGAGCATCCTGTTTTTAGCCTCCCGCACTATTCATGAGGCTGTTTACAAGATCCTACTATAAGGAGCATCTCTGGAAGCTATAATTCTTTTTTTTCGTGCAAATTGTGCTAAATTAGCTGCATTTCTTGAAAACATACTGACTATTGGAATAGGGAAAGGATCAATACCAGTAAACAAGAATTTCTGATACCAGGAATTTTTCCTATGGTGCAGCCACACAGACCTAATACTAAATAGAATATTATCTGAGTTATCACTGTAATGTGGTTAGTCACAGACTTTTAACAATATTCTTCTAACATGCAAGCAGATACATTTAAGAAAAAATAATCTCCTCTTCAAGTAGAGCCTGACAAAGCAGACCAGATGCTTCCAAGTACAGAGTGTCCCCTATCACCCTTCAGCAAAGGTATTGGTGAGGTGCCAAGACCTGATCAGGAAAAGGTGTACCATATCTCAACCCTGAGAAAGACATGAAAGGCAAGATGAAAACTCAGTGACAGAAGATGTTACTGCCCACAGACCCAAGATGCCACTGATCAGTGCTGCCAACTGTCAGCATTTTGCTGATCTGAGTGTCAGGACCAGTGTCAAGTTTGAAATTACAAAGCATGCATTTTCCCCTCCTGCTTCTAAACTCTTACTGCTAATTAGAAAGAGAAAACTTGCACATTGAGGGAAGATACAGTCTAGCTAAAAAGTTAATTTTCATAGAAACCACATTAAAAAACCTGGAAACCTTTGGTAGATGTGAATGGAGAAATCAGATGTCACAGCGATCAAACTTGGTTAATGTGAATGCATGTCAACAGTTTTGTCATTGCTTTTAATGGTGGCAGGGTAAAGCCCATGTTGTCGTGCTACTTTTGCTGCAACTTTATGTAGAAACTGGAGGGATAGGTATAGGTTTTCAGCAGG
>NW_010117295.1:2341-6682 GCF_000699245.1 Pterocles gutturalis
TATTGCATATTTGATTATAAAAGTGTCTGCATTGTCCAATCTAAGTTCCCTAGCCTAGCAGCAAGCATAACAAAGTGGAAATACAAGCTTTGTCAGTAACAGCATAGCTCTTGCAGGTGTGGCAAAATTAAATGAGGGGAAGAATAAGGCTAACAATTATTTTTAAAACACACAACTACTATGTGCTTGAGGATTTATTTAACAGTTAACATTTAAACAGCTTTCTATATTTATTCCAAAAGTATGAGTTTAGGGCAAGTTTCAAATAGCACTTTAGATTTGGCTTGAGCTCAGCTCTGGTACTTTTAAAGTCAACTTTCAGTTCAGTGTTTAATTGCACTATTCGCTACGGGGCTTTCAGGCAGTAATGAAAATGTTGTTTGAGAAGCTTCAAAAGAATAATCACTCCATGTATATATATCAGTTCTACCTGCTGTTCAGTGAAGCATGTAAATTGTATGTATAATTTTCTAGGACGATTTACTACTGCAGAGTAGACTGTAATGCCACATAGGCATTTGCTAAACTTCTAACTTAAATTTCTGTATAAGTATTTCTGTATATATATATATGTATTTCCTTTCCTATCTTCATTTTTTCCTCAGTTTAACTTCTTCTTAGTTGGGGACTACTCAAAACTCCGTGACCAGGGATTCCAGTGAAATAGCAGCCCTCAGGAGCTGCACTCTGCACGAGTGATCTAGCACAGTCCACTGCATGACTTCTGTCCATTTGGCCAAGAGGATCCAAAAAGCATTTTTTACAGACTCATTTTGTTCAATATTTCCTTTTCAGGTAGGAAAAATTCAAAACACAAAGCCAAACTGTTATTTGAACTGACCAGAATTTTTAAATGGTCTTCATCACAATCCCAATTATTTGGGTCATGCCATAGTATTTGTTGGTAATACATAAATATTTATTACATTGTTAAACTTGCATGTGAAGCCACACAAGCTGAAAACTTTACCATACAAAGGCTATACTAGTGTTTAGATCACCTATAAAAATAATCAATAGCATTGAACAAACAGTTGCCTTCATCAGACAGACTTCTAATCTTATCTGAAGGAGCAGCAGGTTCAAAAGACCTATTGCCCTCACTAAACCAAGCTGACAGATTCATATTTTAATCTATAATTTTCTTGATGAATCCCAACCTTTTTCATTATTTAATCTGTCATGAAGTCAACATGCCTGCAATTCCCATGTTCTCTTTTTTCCTCTCTTTAAAGGTTTCTGGGCATTATTTTAATCTATTCTCTCATTAACATGCAAGCTAATCCATGTGCCAGCTCCCTGTCCAAGTTCGTGCATGTTTCCAAGTCCTTCTAGCTGAGGTTCCATGACATACAGCATCTGCTCAGAGACACTAGGCCTTTGAACTTTAAAGAAAAAAAAACATGAACATTTGATAGGGAGGATATGAAAGAGGTGTGCAAAGCTGGTTTGAAATAGATGATGAATACTATAGCAGCTACCCTCTCCTGCACTGCAGAAATCTGCCAGTTTGAGAATTCATGAGCACTGCTGCTCATACTGGAAGGACAAGTATGATGAGCCTGCTCCAGGACTTCTAGTCCAACACTACATGAATGAGCCTTAATCAGCAGAGAGGCAGGCTGTTATCAGTGTTTGAGAGCCAGCATTCTCTGTGCCCCAGCTCCATGACCAACCTGCAATGCTTAACTGGCAAATCAAATGTCAGCCTGGTGGCTATGGAAGGTTGCAACAGCGGGAGAAAAATTAGCTACGTGTGAGCTATCAGCATGGCTAAACAGAATGACCTTAGAAAGTACTGGTGGGCTAAGATTTGTCCCAGCCTGAAGCACTGATTTCTTTGAGAACAGAGGTGGGATCGAGACGGTGGGTTAGATGCAATTGTATAGTTTCAGAGTTAGCACTACAGTTAA
The DNA here is from genome assembly GCF_000699245.1 of Pterocles gutturalis. Classification (NCBI taxonomy): domain Eukaryota; kingdom Metazoa; phylum Chordata; class Aves; order Pterocliformes; family Pteroclidae; genus Pterocles; species Pterocles gutturalis. The sequence goes on from NW_010117295.1 coordinate 4,255, forward strand.
CTCTTGCAGAAATCATTCAGCAAATGGATTAAAGGGTTTTCTCACTGGCTATCAAACAAAGCTTAGGAGGGCTGTCAGAATGAGTCACCCAACTACATGAAGTTCTTGAACTGATATGGGTGTAGACCTCAAGTGAGGTTGCTAGGCAGGGGTTACATCACCAGCTTTAAAAACATCCTAGGAAATGCTGAAATCAGAAAGGGCACTGGATTAGGAGTCCACCTCGATTAGAAAGAGCATTTTATTTGCATTTTCCTTACAGGCTAAAGACTCAAAGAATCAACAGTGATCGCAGAGATATCTGTGAGGCCACTAAACAGAGACAGAATGCCTAATGGGCTTGCAAATCTTTATCACAAAGACGAGTTAGCCTACACTAACTGCCCACTGACCAGAATAAATCACGAGTGATCAGTTTGCAAAGTATGATTGGTGTCCTCTTTGAAACCGGGATGTTGTTTCAAACACATACAAGCCCACATGCCCTGGCCTACTTTCTTTAGCCTTTGTTACGTCTTCTGCCCTAGATAAGTGGGGTAGGACCAGGGACTAATGCGTGGGTACTGTGATAAAGGCACAAAAATAATGTATTAGAGTTTTCTTTGTCTCCTTCCTTCCCCTCCCTTTCTCTCATGAGAATCCAGGGGAATAGCACATACTTATTTAAATACAATAGGTTTTATTGTCTCCAGCAAAGACTAAGAGAGAAGCCCCCTGCCTTAAACTTACCCTACATTCAGGGGAGGAAAATTTTAGCCAAGGAACACCCAAAGAATGAAGGGTTTTCAACCACTGTTTCTAGGAATCACATTTACCAGTCAGTGGCAATCTTGGATACTGATTATAGTAATAATCAAGCTAAAATGTTCCCTTTAAAAGTTTGTACATTTTTGTAGATAAAATGAGTGGAGAAAAGCAAGCTAGTGGAGAAGGATGACGCAAGCATCACCCAAATTGTCACACCCATGCGCTATGATAATAAAACTGTGAAAAAAAATTTGAAAAACTACTACAGTTATCTTCCACATTTCCATCTGTACCATGTTTTCTCCATTTGACAAAGAAATGCGAATCATTTGAGGGTATAAAAAACCATAAGTTTTTTCACACAGCACAGAAATATACAACATAAAACAGAAATGGAAACAATATGTGATAGATATGACAAAAGTCTGTCTCCTGTATGCAGTGTGAATCCCCATATGTGGAGAAGGGCAGCAGGACAGGATAAGGCTACGAACACTGAGGAGTGCTCACACTTGAAATAATTGTAGCTTAGAATTGAAGTTCAGTGGTTATTAAGATTGCTACAATAAAAACTATACGTGGTCAGCACTTCAGATTTACATCACTTGAAAAAACAGATGGAATGACTCCGCATCTTAACATTTGATGTTCAAACAGCCTTGGTTGTTGAGGTCTTCTTTGAAGCAAGATGCAGAAAATTTTGCTTTGGGAAAACCAGGTATGGTAATTTTACTACAGGGAGCATAGAGTACTTATTTCCTAATGATTTGTTCCCTAGGGAAACACTGGATGATTGCCTTCACTGAAGCAACAGACTAGATATCAAAGAATCTGTGTGTAGCTTAGTTGAGTAATTTTTACGCATTTTTAATATTATTATTTCAAATGAAAAAATATTTAAGAATTATAAAGCAGAATGTGAAATAATACAAACACAATTTTAAAGATGCCTAAAAGGTGACAAAATAATTTGTTATAAGATCTATACTAATTACTCCTAGTGGATCTCCTTAGACAGATTACTTCTACTGCATTTCTGGCTTTCCACATGCATTTCTTCTTTGGTGATAAAATTTTCAGGTTTTTTGTTGTTGCAGTGTCTGGATTATTTTTTTTTAAAGAAAGAAGGATGTTCCCCTAAATATCTTTTAATATGTTTGAAAAAAATTTGGCTTATAGGTATAAGTCATTTATGTATCTTCCAGGGCTGAGCTTTGTATGATGCCCCCTCCCGCAATATTTTGTGACACTGAAACTGTTAATGATCTAGCATGTGCTACTATAAAAATAATCATCTCTAACCCAGGAAAATCTTTTCCCTTCATAGATAGTGCCCATGTCAGAAATAGTCTCTTGTTCAACTTGCTGAGTTATGTTCCAGTAATAAGGGATACTAGCAGCAAAGTAGCATCAGAGATTTCATCTGCTTGAACTAATGAAGCTCATTGTTTAGTGTTAGACAGAAAACAGCTATTCCATCTTATGAAAAATTGTGAAGTTGCAAAATTCAGGTGAAGCCAAGAACTCTCAGTGCTGCTCACAAAACAACTGGTACTCAAAATACTAAACAGCCTTTTTGGTAGGACATTTGTCCTGACAAACTGGAATGTAAAATCTTTCACATTCAAGAACAGCGCTCTTCAGTAAGCTTCTGGTGATTTTGACAACATGATTAAAAGAC
>NW_010117295.1:6705-14761 GCF_000699245.1 Pterocles gutturalis
GAAATGCTGGTCATGACTTGTTTAGACAAGATAGTTCAAAAGGTAAGAAATCTTCCTCATTAAGATGTTATCAAAGTAGTAAATTAACTCAGTCAAATGTATTCATATTGACATCCAAATTTGTAATTTCCTACCATTAGTCTATGCCTAAATGAATTACACATTTTTTCTAAAGTAAATCAGAAAACAATGCTATGTCACCTTGAAGTTCATCTAAAGTCTACAGGTCAAAGTGAATTCCATATAAAAATAATCAAACAAATAATAAATTATTTTAATAAGCAAACATTACTTTAGAAGTAATAATTAAATAAGATAAAGAGGAATTTTTAAGCTGAAGAAAAATTTGTATTTTCTCTTTACTGAAATACTCAAAGAGAAAACAGTTAAAAAACCCCAACCTTTCAGTCTGTCTGCTTACTGAAGAATAGAAGAAAAATATTAAACACTGAGAGACAGTTTAGGTCAATCTGGGTCATTCTTTGACTCTGCAATACAACAAAAATGATTAGTTTTTTTCTGAGTGTGTGCCCGTATGTGTATATTCCAGGATGTCACCTCTTTTTTTCTAGAAAGGTCTTGCCTTTATCAGTTTTCTTCTTATTTTTGAAACCCTGGCATTCAGATACTTTCAGCTATCCCCAAATATTGATAGATGCATCTATCTCAGTCCTCACAGCAAAAATAAATCCCAGCAGTATCACTTTCTTTGCTGACACACGCAATATCTCATTACAAACTTAGTTATGATGGTAGTTTTTATCCAATCAACACTATTGACTGGTCATCTGCAATTTATATTCTCTTACAGTTCACAGATAAAGCCTCTGGGGTCAGGGATTTTATGTAATTACAATATGAAGTGATTTTATGGCATTTTAAAACTTTTTAAACTTTACAGTGCTGAATTTACTCATTTTTATTCACTTAACTAGAAAGAAAATAAAAACATAAGAACTTCAGACCTAAAGCCCATCCAGCTCAGCATCCTGTCTCTATCCCATGGCCAAAGAAAGGAATCCTAAAGAAGAGTGTGAGAACAGACGAAGTACATATCAGCACTTCTGCAGAATATACTCCCAGACTCCAACAGTTTGTGGCTCAGGGACAATGTGAGCCAGAGACACTGTCTTGCACGTAATCCCATCAATCTACTTCTATGAATGTGTCCATTGCCTTCTGAACCCACGCAAACTTATAGGATTCCGTAGCAAAGGTTTACTTAGTTTAACTGTGTCTTGCATATAGGATTTTGAAGAAGTAACATAGACCTGTTCCTGCCTGAATATATTTTTATTTTGGGAGAGAAAGGAAAATTAGATGTCTTCTTGCTAGTGGGACAGAAGTTATTAGAAAGCTCTAGGCTGGCTGGATCAAGCTATGGACAGAATGAGATGGGGTACAGACAGCTTCATTCTCCTTCCCTACCTGCAGGGAACTTCTTCCCACACACAAGCATGCAAGCACAATGCAATATTAGCTATATGCTAAGAAAAGGGCATGCTGAGGAACCATATTCTCCAATTTTTTTAGCAGGAAGTGAGATGCTATGCTCATACATCTTCCACTTTACCTTAGCCCCTACTTATAAAAGGCATCTCTTCATGGTAAACAGTAAGAATAGGTCCTACTGCCATGCCTAAGCTAATTACAAGATAATTCTCCTAGTGCATTCAGTTTATGATCCTGAATAAGAAGCTGCAATGGCTTCCTTCTTGAAGTCTCTGAAGCTAGAAAAACTTGCTCAGCATCTTGGTACAAATATTAATATTTTATTATCCCTGTGGAAGCTACACAAACAAAAGCTATTAATAAGATGCCACAAGAACTCTGAAATAAACTTTGATTTTACCTTCTTTAATTTTAACTTTCCAGGCTGTAGGCTCGGTCTTTGCTGCAAGAGAAACCTTTGGGGACTTTTGTTCTAAAGTAGCTCTCATGTCTTTGAATGACCACTGAAATAAACCTGTAGAGAAACAGGAAGGTTGTGAGACATTAATCACATTTATGCAGAAATAGGCTGCTAGAAGCTAAAGTACAGAATGGAAATTGCTCTTTTAAGTGTTCTAATAGAAAAACAAATCTTAAGTAGTCATAATGGTCAGCCATTAAAAAAAAAAAAACCAACATAGTTTTACCTTTTACTTCATCCCTGCCCCCTAAAATGAAAAAAGAAAACCATGCTACCGGTTTTAAATGACTTGAAAACGTTACAGAATCTCACCTATGTTAACATCATTTCTCTTGAAAAGCTCAGATTTTCTCTTTTCTTTTTGAAGGTCCTGACCCTTACAGGTTCTTTTCAGGCCTTACTGCAAAGTTAACTTCTCTTAAATCAGCTTTTCTGAAGTGAAGGTATTCTTAAAATGAAATAACACACAAATGGTGGAGAACAACTGCCTTGGCAACTGATGGTCTGTGCTAACAGTGTAGTTAACCATCACTCCTTTGCAGAGCAGCTAGCCTGAATGGAAGGTGTTTTGTCTATGTACATTGTTGTTAAAACAGGTCACATTTTTGTAGTCTCTAAATAAACTGTTCCTTTCTCAGGTTAACTTTACCCATGTCTCTACTAGTGAGCTCACATACTTGGTTTTACACCAAGGTTTATGAATATATTAACATTTTATATATATTTTCTAAATATATATCTTTGCTCACATATGACTGCGCTGAAGCAAGTCAAAGTGCTTCTGCAGAAAAGAAACCTGAGTGCAAATGGGAGTGGAATTCAGATCCTACCTATGTAACACAGACACGAGTTGTGCTGCATCTTCCTCACACCAACAGATCCCCAGGGATACTCCCTATGGTTATTAAACATTTCAGCTTTGCGTTCTGCCCTGTTCCTCAGTGCTCATTATTCAGCATAATCCATGACACACCATAAAAATGTACATCTTCAGATCAGTGAATCAGCCTGCTCATTTGCATGGGTTGCTCACAAAGTGTGGTGAGAGCAGAGAGGAATGCACTGATAAGTGTTTGTGGGGCCATGCCTTTGGTTTTGGGCATGGCTTTGCTTCTGGGGAAGTTTCTCTGCAGTGATACAAAGAGATATGCTAGTGGAAACACCGCTGGTTCAGGCTAGCTTTGTAAGAACCAACAAACAATGCTGCTTGAAATAAATAAATAAAAGGGAAGCTGCCTACTCTTCAGGCCAGAGATACAAGGTAGTGTTTGGAGGAAGTCCACAGACCTACCAAAATTATCAGGAGCAACAACTGGTCCTCTGATTGTTCTGTCTTTTGCAGCATGAACTGAGCTTTCATATGCACATTGCCAGAGTCAGGTCACCAACTCAGTTTTCCAGGCTAGAGACTCAAAGGCTTGAGGAACTGGCCCTGTTTCCGGACTCAAACAAGATGCATCCTCTGGTGTCACCTGAAGAAACACTACATAGGTAAAGGAGGTCAAGAGTGATGTAGCATACCCTAGAAGCATAGCTTGAATGGATGTTTTCATTTGTATGTTAAAGGAGTATAGGAAGAGAGGGTATGTAAATGTCTGCTTAGGATATATACAGCTCTTTACAGTAGGAAACCTTCTGCAGCAGTAAATGAGCACAATTATGTAGAACCAAAGCACAAAAAAATTTCAAGAAGACTCCCACCACCTCTGGCCTCATCCCATTCCCACTCACAAGTAACTGCACATTGTTTAGCCAATAGGGCCTAGTGCTTCTAATGCATTACAAAGCAGCAGAGCCAGAAATCCAGAAACAAATTAACACCTTAGCTGAAGCTTGGCTCACTAACAACAGGGTCACAGTATGTGTAACTGCTGCAATATGGGTAGGAATGCCCTGTCAACTTCTTGATACCTTCCTGTACACAGCCTTCAGCATGGTCCTGCTTCCCATAACTTTTCTGATTTGGACCAATTACTACAGCAACACTTTAAAAATGCCATATACTTAGCTATCTGCCCCTGCCTTCACCCCTTCTTTCTGCCATCTTAGAATAAAAAAACCTACAATAATTGGCAAACTTACAGTTTCTTAGGCCTACGTGGCTCACCTCAGCCATGTAGCAATCTCAGTACAGCAATCTGAGAATCCTTGTGGACTTTTCACTCTTCACTATATTAAGTTCCAGAAGATGCCTTGCTGTAAATTCATTCCCCATAAAAATACATTTAAGATTTCGTCTACACTTCAGTAGCTTTTTAAGGTCGTATGTTTCACTTCCCAGTCAGGATCCCACTTAAGATGGATTTTTCCCGGCACGTTACTGGGTACCAGGACGAAAGAGGTAGTATCTGCATCCTCTTTTAGGATATGGGACAAAGATACACAACCAGGCTGGAAAAGGGAACAAGTCATTCTCCATCAACCTCACTCTCACTTTGCTGCGACTCTAGTTTTCTTCCAGAATATTCTTTCCATGCCTATCAGATGCAGACAAGTCTAAAGGATGGAAAACAGATAAGAACAAATGAGTGGTTGTCGCTCAGCCAAAGCCTCTCTGCATAAGGGAAATGGCACAGAGCACAGACACGTGCCAAAGCTAATGCCTCTGAAGGGAAATGCAATTTGTTTTTTCCCCCTCTAGCATGTCATGCTCCAGCCATCCTCCCATGTACCATCTTGCCCTGTTACTTAGAGTGTGAGTGATGCCCAGCTTGTGCCTCCAAGCCACTTGCTTCTTCAGAAGCAGGACAGACAGCAGGAGTAGGCATTGTGTTTTGACAACTTTGCAAAGCTGAAACGGAGACTCTGCATCAGGTAAGGGCACCCACATTGTGCGGGGCACACCATTCTGGAGTGTATGAGACAGACAAGTCATTGCTAGAAGTGCTTCTATGTGCGTTGGCATAAATGGTGGTGAAATAGTTACCATATGCCAGAGGGCTACCCCTGCTCAGGTCAGTATGGTCAGGAGCTGCCTGCCTCAAGCGGTGCTTTGATTAGAGTCTAACATATATAGCACAATTAAAGCTTTAAACTATTATTTGCACTTGTTTCAAGTGTGAGATTGTGTCTCTTGAATACAGTCATCCCCAAATAGCACAATGCACTTCAGAAAAGGCTTATTAGAACTTCATACAATGGCATTATTATTTCCCTTTCCCTATTTTAAATACCTCCTGATGCATTCTATGGTCATGCTTGCCTTTCTCATCACCACACTACATTCATGATTCACAGTCATCCCATGACCAACTGGTACACACTGTTATTTCCTACTTCTCAGTTATTTTCAACTACTGAATGTACAGTTTACAGCAGAGGCTTGTATTATTACTCAGCTATTAGCTGATTTTGATTTTTGCCCCATTCCTCTTACTCCTCAAAGTCATCTGGTTATTTGAGCTTGAGATGTGATGTAATTAGTGTATTAATTAGGGTCTGATTCTCCTCTTCAGTTAAGCTACTGACATAAGCAATCAGCTCTCAATTTTTGGTGCATTTTACAATCAATTTCAGCCCTCTAACATATGTATTTTTCAGAGAGTGAGTCTGGGCTTTCAAAGTCAGCTATCTGGAATGTCTGGTTATCATTTATGTGTCAGAAGCTAGATCTTTTGCATTGATAAGTACAGGCAGTACCTAGACCAAAACAAATAGTGGAAGGAAACAAATACAACAGAGAGATGTATTGTTATAGGAGGTTTCTGAATATGTAAAGTCTGCTTTCCGTAATAACTAGTGTCTATATTACACATTTCTTAGTTTATACCCACTAGAACAGGTTCTGCTGAATTTATTAACAGACAAAACAGAAGGACCACGAACTTAAAAGTGACTTAAAACTCTACTGCATTTGCATTGGTAGGTAGCTTATTCAAAACCTGAAGATCCAGCTATACCAAAAATGCATTCAATCAGTGGAGACATCATCCAGCTTCTGCCATATATTTAGAAAAGTCTTCTACCCTCAGCAAAGAGTGCAAGAGAAGGTGTTCATCTGTGAACTGAGATCCCAGTTTTAAACTCTAATCTCATTATTATCTTCTCTTCTGTCTTGTAATGGGAAGTATGAAAAACTTGACAGCAGCATGTAAATGCCTGCATCACAAAAAATAGCGTCTATAAATATTCAGGCTAGAGCTAATTCTTATAATATGGACACCCTAATCAAACAATAATATACTACTTCTGCATATAAACGTCCGCGGAATATTTGGATTTCAGAGAGCGCACGCAATACTACAGATTTTATGTCCAGTAGTGACCCCTGGTGCTTAAGGTAATTATAGCAATGAGAAACATTCCTAGCAGAAAATAAATCCATTACTCTGGAATCAGCAGCCTTTCTGTGTCCACACATTTTGCAGACTTTTCCTCAGAGGTTAAGGAACATGTAGTTGTATTATTTTACAGTTTAAGTTAAATTGTATCTGTCACAGCTTAGTATGGCAAACACACAGTAAGGCCCATATCCACACGGGGCAGGAGTTGGTTACAAAGCATGCCCTGGAGCCCTGCTACTCTAATGGCAGGCTTCTGGGTCTTGACTGCAGGTAAATTTTGCTCAGGCCTTGCCAATTCCCTAACACGAGGCTCTCTGCATTCTTGTGGGATATCCTCCTGTTCCTGGTGTTTCACAGGGGCAGCCACAGCAAGCCAATGCAGCTTGAAAATCAGACGTAAATACCACACAATTACTCGCTTAACTCACAGACATAAAGCTCTCCATTGCTTTCTTCTGATCAACTGTATCAAAATTATTGATTAGACCTTAACAAAATTAATCAACTTCTACATCGTTAGTGTTTTAACTTAACTGCTATGAGCCACAGTCCACTTTCAGACAGGCTACTGAATATCCCTCTCCCATGCAAAGTGTCAGAAAACCTCCTACTTGCATTTATTTTCAACACAGAAAACAATTGCTGAGAATTATATTTTGTCCTGGAGCCTTCTGCTTGGCACCTTTCTTACCCTGATCTCTGATTCTGCCCAGATCTCTGTTCTGTTCCTCTCCCTGTCCTACACATTTTCCTTGCTCTTATCTCTTGTTTTAGACTTGTGCTTTTCTAGGCAGTGTGTGGGGTATTCTGCCTTTTTCAGATAAGCTTGATTTTATGTCTAATTCTCGTCAGAGGATTGCCTCTGGCATTCTTAGAAATAAATGCTCTTGCAGTTTCTAACACTGTTCTCTGCTTCTTGAATTGACAAGGCATCTGTAGACCTCTTCACCTGGAGCTAAGTTGGTTTTCTTCTGTACTGCACTCTAGGGAACTATTAGAAGGATCTTCTCAGCCATCATATCCTGCCAGCATAGGTTGGAGGAATATTATAATATCAGAGAGGAAAACCTGTAGTAAGACATCCTCAGTGCACAAATCAGCATGAAGGACTGTTAGAAGACTGGAGTATATTTCCAGCACAATTTGAACAATATTGCCATTTAACTTCATGAACAAAAATTTCACTGCTTCTGTACTAGCTGCATACCACTACAAATAGTACTCTACAGAGAACACATTAAAACATGGGCATTAAGTGGCTTGGAAATAAGGGAAAACCAGCCTCACCTTGCCTCCCTCCCTACTTTGCCTCTTTAGCAAACATAAGCTAATTTTGTTTCCCCTTTGGTCACCAGCCCAACGACTCTGGGAAGGAAATATTTTCCATTTTGCTGTTTACAGTATTTTCCCATGAAGCAAGCCCCACAACAGTCAGGCAGGCACTGCTGCCTGATTTGTTTTTCAAAACAGCAGCACTTATTCAAAAAAACCCAGCATTTACAATTGAAAGGCTGCTTTAATTACACTTGCTGCACTCTTCACTGGCAGAAAATAATAATTACAAAATAATTAAAACCCCAAAGTTTTAGGTGAGCCCAAAACTTTCTCTCAGGCTTGTAAGCACCCAAGAAAAAGCACCAGCGACTCTTCTGTAACTGATTGCACCAAAGCCCGCACCACCCTCATCTCTCTAGGACGACCTGAACGCCTCAGAGAGTTATTTTCACACCTGTCGCTGCACGGACTCGACTCAGCGGGTAGGAGGAAGGCCACAGTACCCAGGCCCGCTAAGGGCCAGACCCAACCCAAAGCCCAACAACACACCTCACGAACCGACCACCTCCCCACTGCTCCTTATAGG
>NW_010117296.1:0-17327 GCF_000699245.1 Pterocles gutturalis
ACCAGACAAACCCCCCACACAAAACCACACTAGGGGCCCAAACTGAGCACAGGATTCAAGGTGAGGCCTCACCAGTGCCGAGTACAGGGGCACAATCACTTCCCTAGTCCTGCTGGCCACACTGTTTCTGATACAAGCCAGGATGCTGTTGATCTTGTTGGCCACCTGGGCACACTGCTGGCTCATATTAAGCTGGCTGTTGACCAATACCCCCAGGTCCTTTTCTGTTGGGCAGCTTTCAGCCACTCTCCCCCAAGCCTGTCAGGGGGGTGTTGTGACCCAAGTGCAGGACCCGGCACTTGGCTTTATTGAGCCTCAGGCAGTTGGCCTCAGCCCATCAGTCCAGCCTGTCCAGATCCCTCTGCAAAGCCTCCCTACCCTCAAGGAGATCAACACACCCACTCAATTCGGCATCATCAGCAAACTTAACAGAGGGAGCACTCCATCCCCTCATCCAGGTCATCGATAAAGATGTTAAACAGGACAGGCCCCAAAACCCATCCCTGGGGAACACCACTGGTGACTGGCTGCCACCTGGACTTAACTCCATTCACCACAACTCTCTGGGCTCTGCCATCCAGCCAGTTTTTTATCCAGCAAAGAGTATTCCTCTCTTCCCAGACAAGTTATCTTTACCCTCTTCTGTGCTGGCATTTGTCCAGCACTTCTGAGTAATTTACTAATTAATCCATCAGAATTAATCTTCTTATCTTCCCACAAAGCTGGTAAACTGGATGCAACTACCAGGGATCCAATTAGTATCGGGACAAGATACACTGCAGGAGCATGCAGCTTGTTTTGTACCCACACACGTCCAGCATCCTTCCGGCAGCCCCAACATATTGCCCATCACTTGGGCTAAAGACAGATTTCCAATTAAGTGACACAATGAAAATTCACTTCAGTTTATTTTACAAGCTGTAGAAAAGTGACAATTCTCCCTCTTTACGTAGCAGAACTGAACCTTCACTGCAGAACTCAGATACCACATGCAGAAGTGTCAGAAAGGCCGAGCTAAGCTCTGCATGGATGGAGAGATGCTGCAATTCATGTTAAACTTTTAGAGTGGTTCTTCTTTCCACCATCATATGCTTGCATCCATTCTCCTACCAACACAAAAGAGCCCCAGTCCAGCACCAAAGATAAGGTCCTTTTTAAAAAAAATGTTGTACAGCTGGCATAATGCAACATTTCCCCATACTGTTCTGGCTCCAAACTTCAGCTGAGCAGCTTTTTCCGTGAGTAAGTCCTGCTAAGGGGACGCTTCCTGGAAGCCATGATGTGGAATGGAGACAGCTCCTGGTTGGCAGTAACTTGGAAGGTATCGGATTCCTCTTCTACAAAATAGAAAAAATAAATTAAAGCCACAGTTTGCCAAAGTTTACTGCTGACTGCAAGAAGCCAAATACCAACGGAAACAACAAGAGCAGTAAGCTGCACTTCCTACTAAGCTACTCTTTTTCTTCATTGCTACCTCCCCTCCCTTCCACACTTCCCACTTCTTGCCAAGTTTCTTGGAAGTGTGCAAGACAGAGACACTGAATACAGAAGTGGCAGATACAGCCACAGGCTTTCTGCACAAAGACCAATCCCTAGCACAGTATGCTTTTGTTCTCATCTAGTTGCAGGCAAGTGCAGAGCACACCTAGCCTGCTCAAGCCCTTTCCTTACCTTGAACACATTTTCTCCGAGATGGTGGTGTCTGTCCCTGGCACAGCAGCGGGGACTGGGTCAGTGCACGAAGGCTGACAGCAGAGAGTGCGCTCTTCACTGGTGGAGTTGAGCCTAGAGAAGCACAATGAGATCCTGCAGCAAACTGACAACTCAAGAGCGCGTTCAGGTAAGTCTCAAACACAGCCTCTATCCCACCTCGGAACTCCCATCAGCACAAGGGATACTTTGAGTTTATCTGAAACAAAATCTAGGCTGGCACAGTGGGTTTCTGGCATCAAGAAAGGTAAACGGCAGTCTGGAATTAGCTCTTAGCGCATTTAATTTTCTTAGGTGGTTTAGTAGAAAGGTGCTTCACTTGTGTTAAACAGTTCCTCTTCAGTTTAACACTTTTCTTGCAGGAAACAAGTTAAACTGTGAGGGACTGTAAATACAAAAACAAGGTCTGCAGGTACAGAGTAACAGGACCAGCTTAAGGCTAAATATTGCTATTATTTCATGTCCTGGTTATGGACTAACGTTGCTTTAAACTTTGCCCATTTTTCTCAGGGTTACCTGTTGAATATGTAAGACACTGCCTCCATATGCAAACTTTTCCTTGACAGAGGAAACAGACACTGAAGCTTAATGTTTCAGGCATGCAGTGACTATAGAAAAACCCCTGCCATAGTCCCCTGTAACATCTAATTTCTAGAACAATACTGGATTAAGGATTTGAAATTCACAAAGCCTTGCTTACAGAGCTGAGACAGGCTGTTTCACCAAGGCCAGCTGAACCATCGGTACCCACAGCAAAAGCAAAGAGGCAGTTTAAACTTAAATACCTACTGATACAACATTACTGCTGGCAAGGCAATCGTTTCCGATACCTACTTTCAATGGGCCTGCCACCACAAGAGAATAAAAGAACTGGAGTGCCAATAGATACCAACATCCACAGGGTAACCCCCCCCCCAAGGCTCCAATCTATACTGAAGCAGCCAAGCTTTAGACTTAAGACAGCTGGCTTCAGTGCTGGATGCTGGGCAGAAACATCTAGCGGCATCAACACAAGCCCAAATAAATCCCCCTTTGGATGCAACGGGAATTCCTCCCCCCAGGTTCTCAAACTTTCCTTTTAATGCCTCCAGCCTCCTGCTCTTTCATATTTCTATGATGTTTCTCCCATCATTAATACTCCATTGATGAACTCTTCCCATGTAGTCTGCTTCTCCACGTCATTAACTCCCACGTCATTTACAACCCACTCTCCCCCCTCCACTTCCCTCTCCCTCAGAGAGTCAAACAGAAAACAACTGTGTGCCTGTTTTTGTCTACATCACATTTTTAACCATCTCTGAATTTCAATGGAGTGTCACTCGTGCCACTTCATTACCTGACAAAAAGAAGACATCATCATCCCCTACACAGCTGTGCTGCTCAGGAGTTATGAGCGCACATGCTCCTGGTTTCTCAGGAACTACAGAATCCATCCTTGATTTGCTTCTGTTGCCCTCATCCATGGAAAAGCCAGTAAGATCCACATTGCACCTATCAGTACAAGATCGCTTGGCATCATGGTTCTCCTCCTTTTCTGGTGATAGATATGTAAAGACCCGCTTCCGAGATTTCAAGCCAAAAGTTTCCATGGCAGAGTCCTCATCAGCCCTGGGTTCAGAGTCACTAGGAGAAGCCTGATCCTGGAGCCTGTAAATCCCTTCCAGTTCAAATTCCCCAAAAGTATTTGCTACTCTGCTGCTGCAATTCTCCGAGATCTTCATCTCTGCTTCTCTGCCTGTTGACATTTTCTTCTGTTCATCAGCATTCTTCTCACTTTGACCACAGCCAGCATTAGCAGTGCTGCCCGCTGCTCTCTTTCTCCGAGGCCAATCATTGATGGCATCAGGGGTAGTCTTCCCCTTCTGCTTTGGAGAAGGTGTCCAGGGAACTCCTGCTTCTAAGGGGGACGGGGAGGTGGCATTAGAGGCACAGCTTGTTGGGGTGTATGACTGGCATATGTAGGTCTGTCCTCCACCTTTCCCAGGTGTAGTGTGTAAAGAGCGAAAGCAGGATGGTGAAACACAGGCAGCTGCTAGTTTTCCTGGGTGCTTGCTACACCAGGTCGTAGCAAGATCACCAAAGGGGCTTTCTCCTCCCTTGGGTCTGCTGGCATTTGCTTCAGGTTGAACCTCCAATGATGAGCAGGAGCCAATTTTCTTAATACGAAGTTTGGGCAGGCCTGAAGCTTGCATTTCAAGTTCAACTTCGTAAGTCGGTGGGCTGGCAGAAAGCAGTTTGCAACGATTTTTAGGAGTAGAGAACTTGTCTACAAGTTGAGGATTTCCTATCCGTGCGGCAGCCTCCCGCTGCCTCCTGTCTGCAGTGCACCGTAAAGAATAGGCAGGAGCAGACTTTGGCATAAGAGGCAAAGTATTCAGAGCAAATCTGGAGTGTCTCTTAAGACTTGGAGCCTTCAGCCCAGTATATTCTTCGGTCAGCAGGGCTCTTGGTTCCAATTCATCATTAACTGTTTGAGAACCACTTTGGAAGGACTCAGAGGTGTTTACACAGGAGTTCCCCTCCTTAACCAATTGCTCACACTCTATCTCAGCATACTGTGCATCTACCTGCCCTCCAGCAGAAGGCTCTGGAGACCAGTGCTTTTCCAAGTTTTCCGAGTCCTCTCTTGGAGAAGACTTTTGAGATGCTACATCCATCTGTTTATTTTTCTCCGAGACAGGGATATTTTCAGTAACTTGGGACTGACAAAGCTGGAGGCTTTCTACAGAAGAGCTACCACCACTATCATGATGACTGTCCTTACTTTTAGAAGGTGTTGCACACGCAAGTGTGAGGTTGTCTCCAGAATTTGGTTCACATTTGGCCTGCTTGGATGTGTGAAGCAGGAACTTCCGTGAAGTGCTAGTAATACCTGGAGACTTTTGAAAAGACAGTCTAGATGCACTAAGTTCCCAGTCAGATTCCCTAGCCTGCACATGGGAAGGAGAGCAAATTGCCACAGTGTCCGTGGAACTTTCACAGAGAGGAGAACTGAAGGAAGGCTCTAGCCTCACAGTGACCTGTGATATTTCTGCACTCAGTGGGCTGGTACATAATTTTGAACCTGTATCTTCAGGTTTCCTGGGAGTACTTTTAGGTGCTTGAGATAATGATTCTGACTGCACCTGAATTTCCTTTGTGAGAATTTGCCACTGAGTACCAACTGGAGATGCTAATTTTGAGAGGTATCTTAAGGAACGTCTTGGAGTTTGCCGTTCTGTAAAACATCTTTCCTGAGCAGCAGAGGAGGAAAAAGCAGTTGGATTTGCATCTGTCAGAGGTGATGAGGCATTGAGCACCACAAACCCTTCATGTTCTGGTATTTGTAAGCCAGTGTCTTTGCAAAGAGGTGAAAGTCTTTCTGCTGGAGAACAATCCTTAGAAGTTACTTGCAGCAAGTGAACCCTCATACTTTCAGTTAATCCAGATGGTGACTTGACCCTTTGTACAGGAGGAGAAAAGTACTTTCCCAAACACTTAGCTGCAGTCTGCTTAGCAGCTGGACTTCTGCCAGGAGTCTTCTCCAGCTTCTGTGGTGTTCTGTGGAGAATGCGAGGTGATCTCCTTGGTGGCTTCCTGGCAGAATTCAGTGACTTCTGGGCAAATTTACGAGGTGTTTTTCTAGGAGTCTGCAGGGAAAAAAATAGCTTAAAGAATCATGCTTGTTCTATTCCAGCAGTATTATCTACCCCTCTTGATATTTACTTCTCAGTATTTAAAACACAAAAAATATTTGATAAGACTTAACAGAAACACTAACTTTAAGATGTGTAGGTCTCACTAAACATGACATATAAAAAAGGATGGGAAGAAAGAGAGAAGTAAGCATTTCTACCTGACAGGCAGTCAGCTCCTCTAAGTGTAAGGAATCTTTTCTTGCTCTCCTTCCAGGTGAATGCTTCACTGCAGAGCTACATGTGTCCATGACTGCGCCAAAGAAAAACCTCTTGGGAGTCTGGACAGCAGGGCTCTCTGAATGCCGCTTAATGCCTATGAAGTGGAACAGTACAATTCAACTGACACCAAGTAACCTGCCACAAACAATTGTCTCAATCACTTCAAATGTATGGTCAAGTAGTGTGCAAAGCCTATAGCCCTGACACATTCTTTTCTAGCCAAATGTTAAAGCTTCACCAGAATTATTATTTCCCAATATGAAACTAATATCCATCTGTAGAAAGAGTGCTTTAGTGGAAAAAAGTACAAAATAGTTCAGCCTCTATTTATAGCTTGTAGCTTAAGAAAGTTCTGGTTCATGACTAAGGATTCTACTAAGTATAATATAAAGAACTAAGCGTCACCATTTATAGCTGATAATCCTACTGAGAAAGCCAGCAAATAAGATCCCATCAGTCATTGCTTTATACTGCCACAGAGTAGCCTGAAAGTAGCTTTAGGATTTCTGTCCCATATTTTACAGGGATTTCACTGCATTTAAGGAATGCAGACTGACAATCAGTGGTATTCTGTTAGATGGGCCTGGCTGGTTTCTTAAGTTGGCAGTGTATTCATCATAGAAATAGCTGCTTTACCATCCTCCAAATTCAGATTCCCAATTCAAAAATAATTACTGGGGATGAATTTTCTGTCTACAGAAGATATTACATGATAGCTCTTAGCTTCTTACAGTCTCTTGTAGAGCCAAATCAAACCATCTTAGAGCTTAGAGCCATCCATGCCGGCTTTTCAGATCAGCAGCATCAGCCTGCTCAAATCCCATTCAGTACCTTCTACATCCTGCAGTGTACAGCTCTCCTCTGCTTGCCCCTGATGGACTTGCTGTGAATTTCGTGAGCTGGGCTGTGTAGTGGAATAGAGAACACCAGAGCAGGTCCTGTTCAAAGACAGCTGTTTGATGCGTGGGTTTCTTCTCAAACCTGTGCCTGAAAAGGTAAGGATATTGGAGACTGAGCCTTCTTTCTCCCTCCACAATGGGGACACCTTCAGGAACAGTTCATAACTGAAAAGAACAGTCTAAGAAGAAACTTCCATCCAGCTGTCTCATGCAGGGAGGCAAGTGTGCGAAAAAGAAAGCTTCAACTTTCTTGGGGATTTGGAATATTAATACATACAAATCTCTTTCCAAATCATCATGCCCCCTACTCCAAGTCATGGTTTCTTTCATCCCTCTTTAGCAGCTAGATAAGCCATGTTCAGTTCAAGTTACATCCAGGTTATATGATTCATTAATTCTCCTGTCGCTTTTTACTAGCAAGTTAATCTTCCTGCTTGCCCAACTATGCTGTTTTATTCTTCCTTCCTGGGGATAAGAAACAGTAGTAGCCAGCAGAACATAGAGACACTCCACAGAGCCAGGTGGCTATCTGCTACAGTAGAAATCAGAGCAGCGTTAGGGTCACAGCACAACCTGTTGAAGTTACATTAAATAAAAACCCTGCATGTGCTGGTTTGACAGTAGTTACAGCAGCTCAAAACCTTGTTCACCCTCAAAGTACTTCATGTATTTTCCTTTAAAAGAGTTACTATCCACCTTTCTTAACTTCTACTATACAAGGTTGTCAAAGCAGTGAGCAGCAAGTGGTTCTGTCAGAGGAGGCTGTGCTCCACCAACAGAACGGTATAATACATTTACACTGACTATTGATGAATTACCTAAATTGAAGCATGTTCATCTTATGAGCTACAACACAATAAAACCACCTTTAATCAAAAAATCAGTGCTTACCACTTATGGCCTTCTCTGGTGATTCTTCTACAACACCAGTGTCACAACCTGGATCAGAAGACCTTGAAACAGACATTTTGGACTTAGGATACTGTTCACATTTACAAAAACAGAACTTACCACATTGACTGCAAAGCAGCGCTCTATTCTACAAAAGTATTGCTTTGTGGGATACTCTAAGTGAGCAATTAGTAAGCCTCCTATTAGCACTTGATTGAATATGGGTAACTGTCTAGCTGTATAGGTAACAGTTCTACATGAAAGTAAATGCTAAATTTCAGCCTGCAGTCCACAAAATACAGCACAGGCCTTTTCTCCCGAAGCCCTCAAAATAGCAACTGAACCTAAACAGAAGTTAGCTGCAGGAATTAAAGCACCCTGATTCACACAATGAAGCAAGCAGTATTTCTCCACACTCAGACAATGGAACTTAGCCTCCACTGGTTCTCTTGCTGCCTTAGGTGAAGATGACACTTTGACCACAAAGGTGATACCTGGTTCTTGTGCTTGCAGCCATTAATTAGACATCCAATACTTACTGAAGAAATTAATAACGAGTTTACTCACCTGCCTTTGATCTGTTTATGCAGTAGTCTCCTGGAGACCTGCTTATGTAGTGGTGTTTCTGCAACTCTCTTGGTCAATAACTTGCGATGATCTTAAAAAAAAAAGTCAAGCAAGAGCTATAACATGACAACTATAAAGCAGTTACGACAAATAAATACAATTTTGTATAGGCTGTCATTCTTAAACTGAAGCCAATAGAGAATCATTGTGCATCAATCTCCCAGCACTCATAAGCTATCAGAGTCCAGTGTCTGCACTTCCTTTCTACTACCTGAATATTATTAATAGTTCTGACTCTGTCAGACAACTATCCTGAGATAACTTCCATTCTTCATCTTTCACAGATCCTCTAACCAAGCATTTTTAGCATTAGTTTTCTTTGAGATGTGCAGAGTTCGGTAAAAAATAGGTTTCAGTTTCAACACCATCGTATTCGCCCTCCAAACACCACAGCAACGATCTGAAATATTTTCTCCCTCACTAAAAGCATATCATAGTTAATTGTTTCACAGAGCTGAGGATGCAAGAACAGGAAATTTAGCAAAAGCTCTTCCACAACAATCCTACATGTGCAAGTCGTATCCTACCTTTAGTGCCTTCGTCAGTGCATTTGTATCTTAAGCCTTCCACAGCAGATACTGACTGGCTTCTAGGCATCTTCTTCATAGACCTTTTTGATGGTGAAACTATCTCTTCATTGAAGAGGTTTCTCCTTACTTTTGTAACCTCTGTGAGGGAAGACAAAGGAAGAAATGATCAGATTAAAAGGAAAAAAAGGGAAAAAAAAAAAAATCGCAGGAAGAGCATTTTGTCAGGTCACTAGAGATGGGAACATCACATACCAGCATAGAAAAACACACTTTAGAGGCCAAAAAGCATTGAAAAGTTGTTTTTCTGCTCCTGGAACATGTCCTCCTCTAAATCCATCCTGGACTTCTCTTACAAATTTGCATTAATTGCATTATTCCAGCAATAAGCTACAAGCAGATGTCACAGCAAAAAAAGCAGCTGGTCAGTGTCCCAGATGGAGCAACATTAAGTGAGCTTTAAAATTTCAACTGAAACACATTTTGGTTCAGAGAACATATGTAGGATTTAATTTTGTTACATATTTTGTGGAGAGATATCCTGTTTCCAGATATAGAAGTTCACTCTTGTCCTCATTTTCTTTTCAGGACAGAGAAGATGGAAATAATAGCAAGATTCAAGGAAGAATGGAAAGGTTTTCTTTTCAGGATATGTGATTTTAAGTATTCTGCATGTGAGCACACAGAGAATTCAGTGATTATTTTTCCTCAAAGTTTTTGCAGAATTCAGCAAAACTTCCTTCAGATTTCCAGCTTGCTTCAGCATAATTTCCTCACAGCTCACTAAAATTTACAGGGAGTACATGTGCTGAAGATGCACCTTTCCACGGAAAAGCTAGAAGTCAATATACCTTGCACTGCTTCTTTCTGCAACAAAGGCATCTGTTGGGACTTCTCAGTGGCAAGGTGAGAAGGCAAGTTCTCCTGAAACAAAAAATAAATTAGCTTCACCAGCAGTTTAATGTTATGTTTAACTATTATGAATATTAATGTGTGGTTCAGAGGTTACAGTTATTTCTTCAAGAAAATTTTGATCTCTGTACAGCTGATAGAGAGCATACTTACTAAGTGAACAGAGAGCAAAAGTTTTTGCACTCAAGTGTCACTTCACAAGGTTGCTACACCCCTGCAGAAGCAAGTCATACATAATCCTTTTTGAAAGGGTTTTACCTTTCTGATGGGATTCTTGGCTATCTTGGGAATCTCAATTTGACGCAAGTTCTGTGGTGCTTCTGTCATGCTCCTGTGTCTGGCTAATACATTATTCCTTTAGAGAGTATACAAAGATTAAGTTAAAATAGGATCAGAAGCATAGTTATCAACCTAATGACAATTTAACTTAGGCTTGACTGTAGAGATAGGAAGTCTTTACTTAAATTCAGATTGCAAATTGCATTGGTACCATGCTTCCATTACAACACTGAAATATGATTTGCAACATAAATAGCTACACCTAACTTTATTTGCTAAAATGTACACAGGATCCCCACCATAGAGGTCTACAGTGAAAAGCAGTTTTAACTTTAACAGTATGGGATCACCTACTGCACAAGCAGAACATCCTCCTCCTCTCATGGAAGATGCTCATGAACTCTACTTGTGCATAAGAAACACAGAGTAAATATTACACATTCATACAGTCAACAATGGTGAGTTAAAATGAAAAACAGGAGCCCTTAATACTTCTCTCGGGCTTGCAGAGCTATCAGCAGGTGTCAACCTTGCCGCAACTAGCTCTCCAGCAACAGAAACAAAGATAGCTGAGCTGTATAGTTTAGATAACTCCGCAGCCACAGCCCAGGCTGCAAGAAGCTGCCTCCTATTTGGAATTATTACCTTCTCTTTTTGGCAGATCTGGTGCGCAGCTCCTCCAGCTGATCACTCTCAGTGCGTAGGCAACCAGCACTGGAAGTTAAGGCAGATGATAAAGACAGTGGAAGGCCTGGGGACTGGCTATCCAGAGTCACAGAGTCATCACTGAAGAAGTCTGAAGGCAGAACAGATGCCAGCTTCGGGGGTATTTGTGTACCAAGACTATAGTGAATATCTCCAAGGGTCTTCGGTACAGAATTAATATACCTAAACATCAGAGAGAACCACATCAAATACAATCCCCCACAAAACTGTCAGTGTTTCAATCCCAAGGCTTGAACTAATCTTTGTTCTTAAATGTCAATAAAAAACCAACTGAAAATCAGTCTTTTTTTTCCATTAGTTTACTTGCTTATCAGCTACTTTTTCTTTAATCGAGATATAAGTGTAACAAACAGAATGTGTCTAAACTGAAAATTACAGTAAATCAAAGCTGTAAATTGCTCTTTACTCAAAGAAGATATCCAACCAAAACCAGTCCCCAGTAACACACAGGTCATCCTAAAGAACTTACAATTCTAGTATTTCCTCTAGAAACTTCGTAAGATACCCTGGGTCTTCAGTCAGACATAAAATGCGCAGCATATCTGTCATCTGGAAGAGAAAGGCAAGTCAGGTGGGAAAAACAATGAAGTTATGACAGCTGCAACAAGAGATATTTTTTTAGCAAGGAGTGCACAGCGTTGCAGTAAAATCAAGAGAAAACTAGAGGTTCCAGGTCTGCATTTCTGGTGCTATTCAGAAACACAATCTGGTCTATAATTTACTTGCCTCTTCTAACAGCTGCTCCATTTCCTCAGTGTTGCTTTGCAGTGAAGGGCACTGAAGGCATAACTCAAGGCGCAAAAATACCTGAAGTCGGCACCTAAGGAAACAAGTAATCATTCACTGCCTTTTTCCTAGTGGAAGCAGAATATTTACTGCAAAATGTATGCTCAAAAAAGCAATGGGAGGGGAGGTGGCTCCTTTTGACAGGGTAATTTGGTTAGCATTTCATTTTGATGGCATGGGAGATGCCTCATTTCAGATATAGGCTGCAGTGCTTATCACACAGCACATGTATATTTGCATTTAATGAAATGTTTTTACTGTGACCAGAGAGTCTCCTTGGAAAATTTACCCCATGTAAATACTTTTCCACTTGTACAAAAAAGCCACCGTTAAAAATTGCTAACCAACTCCACAGTATCTCAGAAGTTGAAGTAAACAGAGTGTCTCATACTCTTGGACTTTGGTCTCCTTCTCTGAGGCATGCTGTTGTCTGAGTGTTTTGCTGGTCTTCAGGAGATGGTTTCTGACTCTTTCCACACAGGCCACCTGCAGCGACACAATTACAGCAAAAACTTCAAATCTGTTCCCTGTCTGCAGGACAGGTATTTTCCCCCTCCTCTCTTGACCCATTCTTTTGCGAATACCTCATGTTTTTTTTCTTCTCCTTCAAGGAAAAAATTCTTTCAGTAGCAAGTTTTTCAAGTTTTACCTACAATTTTTCACTATGGAGTCAGCACAGATAGTAGTAGTTAGTGGTTGTGGTTTTGACTACATGCAACTGTTCATAAAAACTTCAGGTAAGATGAAGGAAAGGTAGCCTGAAATAGCAAAAAAACTTTCATTCCTAGATCAGTAACAGCCCTGACCACATGCTCTTACCTACCTCTTTCTCTTTGGCATCTTGTACTTTCAAGAACCTTTTGATGGCCATGATCATATTCTGGGCACATGCAGATGAAAGAACTCCCTCAGCAACAGCCTTCCGGTAGCTTGCAATTAAATGGGACTGCAGTTCCTCCTCAGTTTTGAGGTCTGCAAGGGAAATAGTCTAAGTTAACTAAACGCCTGTTCACCACACCTTACCAACAAAACACTCACTCCAGCTGAAGAGGGGAACAGAGGGGGCCATTTAAAGATTTTCTCCACCAAAGATGCATCCAGACCACAGAACACTAACAGAAGCAATCCCAGGTTGAGACCCCATGACAAATTATACCTTAGTTCCAAGCAGATCAGCAAGTTTTCAGGTTATTGTAGCAGTCAAGAAATTCCCTTTACTCTTGCACAATGCAAAATGGTGCTTCCCTCTACTTCTTTTGGTTAAAGAAAAAAAGATGCTTCCTTATTGCTTTTTTTCAAATGGAGACAAGGCAGGAAACTAAGCCCAGGAGCAGTTGTAACACTAGGTTGTAAACATTTTTAGAAACTAACTAGAAGGGTGGGGAAAAAAATATAACAACTCCGTGCCAAGCTGAAAATATAGAAAATCAAACATTGATCTGCTCCCTTGCACCTGATGCTCCATGATTATCCTCCTATCTCCTTTCCATAAAAATCCCATGACCGCCTACAAATATCAGGACTGACAACTAACAACTAACATACCTACTGATATTTTAAGTGCCTTTTCCTTTTCTTCCACCTTTTCATCCAATCTTTTTGCTGAAAGCTTCTGTGGAACCTTCTCATTCACTGTTGGTGGCACAGTATCAGGTTGAAACTTCTGAGCTTTTACATTCAGTCTTGCTACATTAAGCATCTGCAGGGATCTGGACATGGTCTTCATCTTCTGCCTGACTGGAGTTCGGGGAACCCCACCTGCAACACGACAAGAAGAGTTCTACCATCAGACACACTGGGGCAGGAACTCCAGCCAAGGCGGGGCATAATACTGAATTCTGTGTTGCTGTCAAGTGAGATTAGTAAGGAAGTGGAAAACACGGCCCAAAAGGTTTGTATTTCTCCATGAAATAAATGTACAGGCAGCATAGCTCTAAGTAAAAAAAGCAGGTGAAAACTGTTGCTCTGCATAAGAACTTACATAAGTATAATCAGAAGTTACATATATAGGAAGCAATCTTACATCACCAAAATAGAAATAGCTGACTGAGCAAGACTTACAGATACATCACATCAGGGTATAGTCAACTGTGGCTACTGTACAGAAATGCAATTATTAAACTCTTCTAGAAAAAAGTGTTTTTATTTCTCCAAATTAGAACAAAGTTGAGAGGTTGCAATATTTACTAGTAGCTGGAGCAGTCTCTATTTCAGCAGCTAGTGAAACTGCAGAGCTCTGCATGCTGCTTTTTAACATTTTGTCAGTCACCACACTGCCTTGAATTAGTCATTTGGGTTGTACTAAAGGACAATCCTAATACTAATATGTAAATGATGCTGTCTCTAAATAAAAAACCTGAAGCATGCCACTACTCAGGAGAGTACAGAACTCCAGGGCTCATGCACTAAAAAAGCCTGCTGAAAAGGCTTTGTCATCTTTAGTTGACAACACACACATACAACCCCAAAGTATACACACGTCTTTTTTTGTTATTTCCTGGTCCAGCTGCAGCAGACGCTTCACTGAATTTTCTCTGGTACAGCTCAGATAGACTTTCCGAGAGTTCCACTTCAGATTCATCTGCATCATCCTTCCTGTTAGCACAAGGAACCTGCAGGAGCCTATATAAAAGAGCCATTTGACACAGTTATCAAAAAAGATGGGAGTGGGAAGCAAATCCCTTGTTCCCAGTGGACAGGAACCAGGTTTTTCCTAGGTGCCAGTCCACAGCAATATAGTGCAAGTAACACACGCTAGTACTCTTCCAATGCCTGCTCTCCAGAATTGTTACTTAAAAGATACAAAAAAAACCCCAAACCACCCTCTTACAATGGTCACACTAAGTTGGAAACAAGCATAACAAGAGTTGCCCGATGTACAACGGATATGCCACTGACCCATGCCACAAAACTACACAAGCAGCTTTGTGCTATCCTGCATTAGGGTTTCCTTTTTTTTGTCTCACTCAGCAAGCTCTTCAAAGAAAGCAGGATTATTCGTTACTACTAAATACCAACTGCGATAACACAACCACTATCTTCAGTATCTTGCAGTGGATCTTAAACCATAAGAAAAGCTGACATGTGACATTTCCCCAAGTAGCTTAGGCCATTTTGAGTCACCTATCACTCCTGAAACTGTCAAAATCTCAATCCACACAAACTGCTACCCAAACATCCCATTCCCAGTTCCTTTTGTCTATATACCAAGACATAATAAAGCAAAAGCACACAGTAAACTGAGTACAGAAATAAAAGCATTAAGAGAAGCATTTAATTCTAGAACTCTGAGCAACACTACAGCCATACTCCCTTAACAGGAAGCAGAATTCTTGATTATTACTCAGAGACATGTTTCAGAAAAATACCTGAATGACTCCATCAGATCTGAGCTTGCTCCACAAGCATTCGAGGCAGGATACCATGCTTCAAGCACTGAAGGGTGCCAGCCACCTGTATGGGACAGTTCCCGTTGGACCCACTCTGGCATAGAAGTTTCTTCTGTGAGCAAACACACAAAAAAAAAAATTAAAAGGAAACTAAATGAAGTGGTAATGTCCCATCCTTCATAGAAGCTCTAAAGCAGATTTCCAAACCTTTGCTCCTGGAGGGGCAATTTAATAGCCAACACATCAAGCAGGGATATTCACAAGATTCACTCTAACATAAAACAGGTGAGCTAAAAGCCATCTTCTTGCAGCCACACCCAAAGGCTCTACTGACCATACATGGCCTATATGACACATTTTAGGAAACCTCATTGTAAAAACTTGTCCGTAAACACAAGTAGCTGTGCTTTATCTACAAGTTAATGGAAACTAATGCTCTGTCAATAAAGCAGAAAGGTACACCCTTGCAGATTTCTGCATCACATCACAAGGTCTGAGCCACAGAGAACAAGACAAAACTAACAAGTCCCAAGAATGAGAGACTCTTGCTGAGGAAATCATTAACTGTAGATTTTTCCACTTCAAATCAGATCTAGAGATTATAAAAAAATGGTTAAGTTTTGTATTTTCTGACACCTACCCATACTGGGCAGAGATTCTTCCGCTGATGTGTTAATTTTACTCAAGACACTATTCACAACATCTGGGAGGTGAAGAGCGTGGTCTTGGCAAGAGTCCTCCACTACAGCTCCTTCAAGGTTGCATCGCCGAACTTCAGCAGCCTTCTCAGTGCCAAGTACAGTCAGAATTGCAGTACTCTCAGAAAGCGGTGATAAAACAGCAGTGCAGGGGTACCACATTGTAGATAGAGATACCTCAGCAACCTACATTAAAAAAAAAAAACAGTAAAGTTGCCATTATGTCGAAATAGAGACCTAATGAATACAGATGTTTTGCAAACAGGTTATAGACTTGCATGGTCTCCCAAAGAATATTCTTAATTTATCTCCAAATGAGCTATTTGCAGTGCAACAAAAACACTATTATTGTCTTCACAACATGGTACACTGTCACCCCTTTTGTCACAGCTCATTTCAGAACAGATATTAATTTAATGCAAAGAGAAAGATTTACCATGTGCAGTTCTTCAGTCATTAGACACCTTAACAGCTGATGAAACAGCGACCTGCTGTGTTCTGCCTCCTCAGCCTGTGAGCTCTGCATTATCCAGCTCTCAGTGAGAAAGTGACCAGCCCGCAGCAAGCTCCAACCCGTCACACTGCCTTTCAGGAAGATGTTGACTGGACAACGCAGTTGTCTTTGGCTCATGGCTAGTGGTTCCAGGATCACAGCACAGCTTTCCTGCTTCTTTCCTCCTGTGCAAGGATAAGATAAAGTGAAAGTCTTAGAGCAAATAAAATGGGTTTTTCATCTAGATTAAGAGACAACTTCAATACAAAAAAAAAAGTGCCAAGATTAAACTGGGAATAGCTCTACAGTAAGCGCATTGCGGAACTGACCTCCTCCCCAAGCTCTCAAGGAGCTGAGTGCACAAAGGGACCACCAAAGAAAGCCAGTGCACACTGCATGTAGCTTTAAAGCTAATCTGTATTCTTTCGAGAGGGCTTTTTATTTGTGCTCTCAGTTTAGCTAAACTGCAGCTAAGATAAAGCATGTATAAGAAAAGGGTGTACACCTATATAAGGGGGGACCAACAAAGAGCTCTTCATGCATCCAAACTTTTGGAAGCATAGAAAACTGAAGAGACTAAAGCAGAAAACGGGCTAATAGCTCTCATATCAGAAGAGATAAAGCACATGCAAAATTTTTTTTTTTAAACTAGGCTCTTAAATATCTGAAGTTACTTCTACACATACTGTTCACAAGGGAAACTCACCAAGGACCCTGCATGACAGATCACTTACTACTATTCACACCTATTTATATTTTTTTTTTATTACCAGGCATGCTGAGAAATAATGTTCCTTCTTGCTGGGGGAATACTGCTTGAAATACAGAGGGCTTCGAGAACAAGCAGTTCAAAGTTGCATCCAACGGCAGAAGCGTGGTCCAAGGTACTATCTGTGGCACTGGGGAACTTGAGTCTCCAAAAAAGCCATGAGCAAGATCTGCCCTGTGGTGACTCAAACATTGCACTAAGGTTTCAGATGGCAAAATGGTGCCTCCCATCTGACAGATCACTTCAAACATTGTCCAGTATCCAACATGATCTGGAGATTCGATCAGCTGAAATAAAGTAACACAGAAGTCTCAAGTTAATGTTGGCAGTGAGATAACTTCCATCCAAAAAAAGAGATTGCATGCTTTTAGAAAAACTGGCATAAGAAATGCATACAGAGCATCTTAACAGTGTTTTCCCAGTGTTTTTATGGAGTTTATTAACCTCACCAGAAACCCAATAAAGAAAATACTATTCCCACTGAATTAAGCTGTAGCCAATATTTTCAAGCATGTATCTAAACACCTGAATTATCAGTCTGCTTATTTGCAATTCTGAATACCTGTAACTCCCACCTAACTCAAAGCACAAGATGACCCACCAACAAACACTGCACAGTTACTAAACTGCTGATGCATGTCTGTCTCCACAGAGAGAACTACCATTCCAGTTTTCAGCCTCTTGCTGAACAAGATTACGTGGCAATAACTGAAGACCTTTCCCTA
>NW_010117296.1:17358-17676 GCF_000699245.1 Pterocles gutturalis
GGCTACCGCATAAAACTGCTCTCCCCCCTTACACAGGAGGCTAGCGCAGCAGATGGCCCGCTGGTAGTCACAGCCCAAAGCTGTGGGGTGCACTCTCATTACCTGAGACCACTCGGCGGTGTCCACCCAGAACAGCGTGATCTTCTGGTCCGCAATCAGCTCCTGCACGCTCTTGGGCAGGAGTTTCTCCGCCAGCTCCTGAGCCGTGGGCGGCTCACGAGGGGACGAAGCAGCACCGCTCCCAAACACGAACTGCCGCAGCTCCCTCCGCGAGTGCGGGCAGGGGGAGAACAGGAACACGGCGTTCACAAAGCCCTC
>NW_010117297.1:0-7521 GCF_000699245.1 Pterocles gutturalis
TTATTTTCAGAGTGTGTGAGCTATCAGAAAAGAATGGTAGTATATTTTTTAGCAGATATTAATTATTTCTACAACAAATAAAGAGATTTGACTTAAGTCAGTAAAAGCTTTGATAGAGTTTTTAAAGGAAAAGCTTTCAGAAATGATTTCTCATTAAGATTTTAATAGGGTAGTAGTAATAACCCTGACCATATTCATCACCTTTCCTTTCTTAGAAGATCTAAATGTTTTCTAAGAAGGTTTAAATATCTTATTGAGAAAACAGATGTATGGCATAAATTACTTGTCTGGTAGATGTTTTATCTCTGGCTGATGGATACTAATTTGTGACATATAGTGAAGGTCTCATAGCTGTACATACAAAAGATGAAAACCTGGCTCCATTGAAATCACTAGTTCAATGAGCCTGGAATTTTCCCCTCAATCCCTCAACATGCTGTCAGTCATCATAATCATACAATCAGATTTTTTTTTCCACCCATAGTATCAGGAGAAATATTGCCAACCTTCTCAAGAGGTTGCTGTCAAACCAGACAGCTAATGAGCAATGGATTTCCTAATAATTATACCTGCAGGCAGTCCTGTTCATGATATTGTTGGTTTATGAAAACAAAACTTTATTTTCTTTGGGTTACAACTTTGTAAAATACTGTGTGACACAGGTGCAGCTAGAACAAAAATATGGCAATTTTTTGATAAATTCTAGTAGAAGATTTATTCTACAATTTTGGTTTGGGTTTATGTTTTGATTCTTTGTCTGCTGTAATGTATATCTAGGCATATTAACCTATTTTCCAAATGGAAAAATTTGCATACTCAGTACTTACTCTATGCATTACAAATGTGTTGCAATCCTTCTTAAATGGCTACACCTGTAATACGTAAGAAGAGAAACTGTTTATTTTTTCTCTCCCACATGTCCAAACACTTGGCACTGAATGAATCATTAAAACTAATGCAGGCCTGAAGTATTGCCAGACTCTTCCTTTCATTGTTTAGGGTTTCTGCTCATGGATGATTTCAGCTGGACTTTTGCCATTAACTTCAAAGTAGAAGTAGGTCCTTACAATTATCTCATTTTTCCTGAAGTTTCCATAGCATATCACTTTGCTAATTGAACCATGCAATCTTTTTATTTGTGTGCTGTCCATTTCTTCAAGTTTAATTATTGAACCAGATTGTTGAATTCTGTGCTTATGTTCATGATATTTTTTGGTTGTTTTCTTTCTGTCAATTTAATGTCTAATTCAGTGCTGCATTCTCTTTACTGTCATACCTTTCCCGTCAAAATAGCTCAGGTACATCAAACTCTTAGTTTCTTCTACTGAGTCGTCTATGTATCTGTGCACCACTACCCAGATGTAAAATCCCTTAGCTCTTACTATACACATGCATGTTTCTACAGCTGAGGAAATTTCAAATGTTTACTGAAGGAATCATGGCTAAAATTGTCGAGTAATGCTGAACAATGATCTAATGTAGTTCTTGGCCATTTTATCATGTAGTCGCATGGGACATTCATAGATTATCAGCATGTCAACCGAGCAACCTTCTTACACCTTTGAATAAAACAACGTAGACTGTGCTTAATGTCACGTCCACTGTAAAAAGACTCAGTATAATTTGCACATTAGAGGTAGCAAACTGCTTTGAAATGACAAGAGCAATGTTGTGTAGTTACAGTGCAGAATCATATTTCACTTCCTCAGAATATAGTTTTATTAGGTTTCCCTGCGGTTAAAAATATAGACTAGAAAACATGTAACTTCAATTTTAATTAGATTACCATGTTAATGGAGCCCAAAATCTGAACAATATGGTATCATTACAGTAACTTTGTAAAGGAACATAGAATTTTAGTGTAGAATCAATTTAATTTTATCCTTCAGGATCCTTAATAAGCATTAAATTGGGGTGAAAAAGATTGTAAGATAAACTTTGAATAAGGCTGTATTCTTTTTGGGTTTCAGAAAGAATTCTCAAATGATGTCAGATTTATCATTTTCATTGCACCTGTGAAGCAGTATTACTTGACATTTCAGACCCAAGTATCTTTTCTTTGGATATAATTACATCCTGTGGCCCTTCTAGGCTATTCAGGATTGCTTTTGTGAACAAATCATTAAGGAAACTGTAGTTTATATATGGTTATTCTGGTGTTACCATTTCAGGACATTACATCATTAAGAGAAAAGAACACATGTTCAAGAAGAAAAAAAAAAATTACATAGTAAAAAAATGAGTGATGAAAAATGAAACAAAATAATGGGTATGGCATTGAAAAAAATGTTTTTCACTGTCATTTATGTAATCTTGCTGCATTTCTCATCACAGTATGAACAGAAAATAAAAAATTGCATATTATTACCTTCACTAGCTTAACACTGCTCTATGGTACTTTTCATATGAAACACATAACCATCTTTTTTATTTGTAACTTTTTTATTAAATGATGTAGATCAATAGGTTGTTATCTCCCTTGGAGTTTTCAAGTGTGTGCAGTTTATTTATGTCATCCATTATCGCTTAATCACTTTGCTTTCTGCTTCACAAAATGAAGGATTGCATCTTTTGCTTTGTAATTTTTCCTATTTAACTTTTCAATAAACACTGAGTGGAGAGGTAGTAGCTGTCTCACTTCTGTTCTACTCATCCTGAGCAAATATTATGTTTTTAGCAAGTTATTGCTCACAGCTTTCTTTAACAAGAAAACTCAACATCAGGTATCAACTGACTTCAGGGATGTGGAACACAAAAGATGGGATTTGTGTTAGTGCTGCACCTTTCAATGGGAACAGAGTTAGACCAATTTTCTTTTAAAAATGCAAGTTACAAGGTTTAAACACGAACTACACTGCGTATGGGATAGATCCACAACGTGGCCTTGAAGATTAAGCGTTATATTTCTTGGTGAAATTCTGACTGGAATGATGTAGGTCTCAAGAGAAACTGACAGGTTTTTACTCTCGTTAAGGAGGCTACAAGTCTGAAAAAAAAAAAATAAAATTCTTCTTTGGAATATGCTGTAAGGACCCTCCATCTCCTTGCCGGTAGGAACAGGAGCAACATTTTTAAACAGGTTGTGGATCCCAAAGAAGACATGCCGTGTTCATTCTTGAACCAGGGGAGGAGCAACAGTTAGAGGAAAAAGACAGTGAGAAATCTTTGAATGAACTATTTAAAAAATAAAAAAAACAAAAAACAAAAAACAAAAACAACAACAACAACAACAAAACAAACAAACAAACATACAAACAAAAAAAACCAAAAAAAAATATTGGTGTTTTAATAATAACTTCAACATTCTACAGAGCAGCATCCTGGACAAACTTCTAATGAGGTGTTCACAAAAGAAGCAATAGGTTTATGTTTGTTTTCATGCCATCCCACTTACCAGACTACAATAGAAACTTTTCAGATCTGTGGTATCAGGGCAGACATGCTTTAAAGTCTGCCTTAGGTAATTTTTTTTTTTTTGTTCTTCTTGTCATACAGTCTGAAGGAGTCTTGGCTCCTCATTGAAGCCCAGGGAGACATTTCCTCTGATCCAGGCTTCAGGCAGGTCTCAGGGATCCCATACTTCTACAGCAGAACCAGCAACATGAAACCCTGAGAAGCCAAGGCTCCCAGGCTCCCTGCTGAAGACAAGGCAGCCCATGAGCTGGCACACCATTTGGAGACATTAACTGCTTTAATTAGGACTTTCATACAAATGTCCACAGTTCAGCAAAAGTTTAAGTTTTCACTAGTTCGTGTTGTTCCAAATTCTGCTTCCTGTTTTGGGAAGGGACTCACAATTTTGAGTCTACTCTTTTTTCAGATGTAAGTTTCCAGCTATCACTAAAGTATTCTTCACCAAGGTGTGTGACCTCTTCCTGCTCTCAAGCTGGTAGCAGCAATGTTGTCTCTTTCAGGACATTTTTAATCATTTTTAAGTGATATACTTCCCAGACTACATAAAACTTTCTGGAAAACCACAGTGCTCATAATAAAGGGTTTAACCTCATTTCACTAAATTAGATCCTATTTCATAATAATTATTTTAAGACAAATTTCACAAACTTCTGAGGTTTTACCTGAAGTGAACAAGTAGGGAGGTACATTAAATTTATTGAAGAGAGGAAAAAAGAAAACAAAATCCTTTTTTTATTGTTCACTCTTCTTTGCCTGAAGGTTTTTTATACACCGTAATCAATTCACCTCTCTAACTTCTTTTGGTAAGATAAATAGACTGAACTCTTTAATGCTCTTGCTATCAGACATATCCTCCAGTCCATAAATAATTTATATGATGGCTTTATTCTGAAACATTTTCTCTAATTTTTAAACATTTGAAAATGTAGACACTGAATGTCACACAAGTATTGCATATAGACGTAAAATCATCTTTGTGTTCCCACTTCCCTCCTAAGTATTCACACAAAAACTTGGCTTTTTGCTCATTCCCTATGATGTCTATTTGTGTTATTGGAATGCAGGCTCCAGTCTGGATTCTCTGGTGCATGGTTCCACCCATAGCTGTATTAAAGCACACTTGTTATGTTCTCAGCTTACTAACTGAACCATAGTGCTCTATACCTTTGTATATACAGGAAGGCACAAGTTGTTACAGCTCAGCTCTGTAAAAATATTGTGCCTTAGATTGAGATACCTTTGTATGATAAAACTACGACATATCATTTTAGGGATCATGGAAATAAATTTAGTGCACTTTGCTGCAATTTCTCACAGGAATTTTGGTGCCTCCTTTCAATCAGTACATGCAAATATTTAATGAGTAGCTTACAATATTTTTTGTTTTCATTCCCTAGTGCAAAACAAATCTAAAATTTCAGAACCAAGATATATTTCCATGCAAAT
Organism: Pterocles gutturalis; assembly: GCF_000699245.1. Taxonomy (NCBI): domain Eukaryota; kingdom Metazoa; phylum Chordata; class Aves; order Pterocliformes; family Pteroclidae; genus Pterocles; species Pterocles gutturalis. Next base: position 4,861 of record NW_010117297.1, read on the forward strand.
GATAAACAGTATTACAGAAACAGATACATGATTCAAGACAAGATGAGGAAGGCACGTGTTTTCATAGTTGAAAATAAGACAATTTCCAAACCTGAGACATCTTGTTAAGACAGAAATAGCTGTTATTACCTGCTACTGGATACTGTGTAATACTGATTTAGTTTTTCTTGATGAGTTCCATTTTAGTTTGTCAAGTTTATATTAATAAAGACAGTCAGGAATGACAAGGGTCAGCATCATCATATGTAAATTTCAGGCACCACACTGTGGGGGTGGAGTTCATAGTGATAAATTATGCACCTGCGATTCAAAACAATGAGTATGTTAAATTAAGAGCAGGAGAGCAGTTTAAATCAGCCAGTAGTACTTCTGAATATGAGATTACAGTTCAGTACCTGAAACTGATTCCTGTTTCTTCTTGATTTAGACAACTTCTGGTATGGACATCTGTGTCATACTCTTTTGTGTAAAAGGCAGACTATGAAAAAGGAAGTTATGTTCTTGCTATGTGTCTTTGTGTATTCCAGGTGAGTAGAGAGAATGTATATTGAGGTTTGATGACTTTCTTAACTTTTGATTAAGAAATTGGACTTTCTTCCACAGTTTGAAAGGGGCTACCTATGCATGTCTAAAAGTAAAAAATATTATAAAATATATCGAATAAATTAAATAAATTACATTGAAATTATGAAGAAAAGAAGGAAAGAAGGAAAGAAGGCATAAATTGCACCACTTTACTTTCTCTAAATGTCCTTTGGATCAATAAACTAATTTCTGACCTTCCTGAAGAGATGTAGCTTCACTTATTACAAAGAAGTCATGGAAATTCTGTATCCATACAGATAAGAGCTTCTTATATTTTTTCCCCTTGTTAATCTAGTGCCAATTAACAGCAAGAGAAAAACACCCATGTAAATAAAACACATTTTTCTGTAAATTGTGCAAGATAACTGGATAAATTACTGTCAGTGACATGCCTTTTCTATGTAGCTTTCCAGAAAAAATGGCAAAAAAGAAAAAATCCAACAAAGAAAAAATGAAAGCCCAGTTGAAAAGTTCAAATTGGATATTTATAAATAAGACTGAAATTAAATTTTGCTGTCAGCAAAATTCATAAGATTATTTGAAAGAGATTAAATTCTTTTCTTCCCCATCCTTTGACTATATTGCCAGGGAATCTCTTCCCCAGGTCGAAGAAGCAAGGTGGAACAAGTCTGGTTGTTCCAGGTCTTTACTCCTACAAGTGGCTGGGACTATTCTTGTGTTTTAACAGGAGTGAAGAAGGGGAGAACTCCTTGGCATTCGTTGCTCTTCCCTTGTTGGCAACGTAGAAGAAGAAGGGGATTAATTGACCACTGAGCCTAGCGTGGCTGCCCCTATGTTATAGTTGCTATATTCCTCCCTGTTTTGTAGTGTAGCTTTGTTGAAACCGATTTTTTCTAATGTTTTGAGTCTGTCTATTTTCCAGTCTGCAAAGTGAGGCTGGAATTTCTTTACAGGTAAGTGGCTTTTTCTTTCTTTTTTCTTTTTTTCTTCCTCATATCAGGACAGAGATTAATCTTCAGGTGAAAAAGGAGTGAGAAAGGAATTTTTAAAGTACATGTATTTGTTTATGAGTAATTTGTCACTTTTCACGCCTAGTGTTGTGTAGAAACAGCAAGCTGCCACAGCAAGCATGGTTCCTAGGAAACGTCTGATTAACTGTATTAACCCAGAGGAAGGAACTGATTGTAACTGCAGAGATTGAGGTATTCTTCATATGTTCTCACACTTCAGCTGGTGGCTAGGCAGAAGGACTACAAAGTAACTTGAATCCAGCCATTCTAGGCTAAAGATAACCAAGTCTCAGTATTTGACAAAGATGTCATTAACATTACAAATAAATAACAACAATGGTTGTTATGAGCCATAGTAGAAAGCAGGTAAAGGCTCTCTCTTACCCTTGAAGTTAAATATTAATACCCACACATTTCTGTTAATAATAATGTCTGTGTTTCATTGTCCTGCAAATTCTGATTAATATTATTGCTAATTTGTCTGACTAAAGTGTAGTGTTGAGTAACAGATGATTAGTTAATACATAATTAAGAAAAATTGTACTAATACTTTGAAGGAGCTATGAATGTGTGCATGAAGAAAACTTTAACCTATTGAATAAGTAAATAAGTAAATATTTTTTACATATAAGTTTAAAAAAATATTAAACACAATTTAAGTGGAGAAGTTGAGAAAGAACTGGCATTCAGGGCTTGCATACAGTTTTCTCAAGTATGCTCTTTGACCACTACTCAGTCACATGGGTAATTGGTCTAATAATTTCCACCTGGGGGATTTTTTAGAATTCAGTGAAAGAAAATCATATAGAAAAGCAGAAGTATGATTCATCTATTCACCTGTTGTGGGCACCTACTTTAAGATAAGGTGAAACATCCCCTTGAAATGTCGTGCCTTTCCATTGACTATAATGCTGGTCTAGACAGGACGCATCTCACCTAACGTAGTCATTTCCAGTGTTTGTATCCATATATGGGCTAGTCATCCTAATAGTCTATACATCCCTGAATGGTCAGTGGAAGTGCAGTTTTATGATAAAATAATCTGAACAAACATGGAAACCTACTTCCAAACAAGAATAATTTCACACAGAATCACAGAATCACA
>NW_010117298.1:0-546 GCF_000699245.1 Pterocles gutturalis
ACAACTCTCTGGCTTCTTTTCTCCATCCATCTCACTACCTGATCAGATTGCACTTCCTCAGTTTAGCTGCGAGGATGCTGTGGGAGACGGTGTCAAATGCTTTACTGAAATCGAGATAGACCACATCTACTGCTTTACCATCATCTATCCACCTGGTAATGTCCTCATAAAAGGCTATCAGGTTGGTCAAGCATGACTTCCCCTTGGTGAAGCCATGTTGACTGCCTCTAATGACCTTCTTATCCCTGATATGCCTAGAGACAGCATCAAGAATAAGTTGTTCCATCATCTTTCCAGTGATCTCAGTCATGAAGTTTAATCAGTCCTGCATCAGCAGTACTTGATTTTTCAGCTCTTTGTATTGATTGACATTCACCTGCAAAGAAAAGTTAGAAGCTATGCAAACTTAGCGTAACATTCCTAAAGGCCTGCTGCTGGCTCCTCTCACAAGAATGAATGTCTTTGTTTTTTCTCTTGAGTTAGTATAATGTTCAAGAGCTGTTTGAAGATTTCTGTCTCTTTCCACAACTGTTTCTTCAGTAATGT
>NW_010117298.1:589-9591 GCF_000699245.1 Pterocles gutturalis
CTTTCTCATCGTAACTGGGTTCTGGTCTCAGCCATGGCTTCTTGGTATTTCTGTCTAGTCTAGCCTACCGTAGTAACCCATGGGAAATGGCACTCGGAGGAGTAACTTTGTCACTAACTGGCTGAGGACAAAGAATCTGCAGCTGCCCTCGCTCTCTGATGCTTGATGAGGACTTCATAAATACTATGAGTCAGCCCAATGCCTAAAAATCCCTAATCACATTTATCCCCAACTGTTTTTAAAGAAATCTAGATAGATCTGTGTCCCCCTTCTGCTTCCTCCTGCCCACGGACTACCTCCAACCCCCCTGCTGCCGACACACACCGAGTCCTTACTAAGGCAGGAGCCAAAGGCAGATTCCCATCTTACCCAGCTGGCGGTAAGTAACCTTCCCTTTGCCGCAGCCTGGGCTGACCCGATGCCTGCAGAGCAAGCCTGCAACAGAGCAGCAGCACAGCTGGTTAGAGGAGAGATGCTCCCTGAAGCAAACTCCGTGAGACCCTAACCCAGGCACTGTCTTCTGAAGCTGCTTCTTTTTCTGTTTGCAGTTTAGCGTGTACGTGCATATGTTTGCATACTCACACATAGAGAGATCTAAGCACTAATATCCTCTCACAGCTCAGCTATTAAAGTTAACGATCACTCCTTCATGCCTTTCTCCTCCCCTCTTCATCTCTAGGTACATCGCTTTGCCAGGGCATCTTGAAGTGTCGTAAACTTCATTCTGATAGATGCCAGTTTTAGTCTAGTGTTACTAAGGTGTGTTAACAAGAATGCAAAAATTTGTGTCAGCAAATAGGAGAATGAGACCCCATGACTCTCTTTATAATTTGTTTTGAATCAGCCTCCTCACAGACCATTCAGCAAGATTTCTTTTTTTTTTTTTTCCCAACTTACAGGTTTTATGAACTGTGATTCTGTAACAGCTCTTGTTTAATTAGGATTTTAATTTAGAACAAAGACACACTTCCATGGAAGGTCAGGGATGGCTAGAGTTTACTCAGCCGATTTCCCCAAATCAAGTCCATGCAAGGACAAACAATGAATGCGGAAAAACTGTGAAATGCCCTTCTAAATGTCCCTAGATATAGGCAGTAGGCAACATATGAACAGCTTCACCATTTTGCAGTCACCATACGACACATAATCTAACAATTTTACAGAAGAGAGACTTCTATCCCTCTGCAAACTTGTCTGGAATAATTTTGAAAATTGAACTTTCTTGGCAAGACCTACTCTGTATTTCCGCAGTTCCGTCTTCCATGCAAAAAAAAGCAACTGGTACTTTCACTCTAAACAATTTCACTTCACATCAAAGAAAACAACCGAAAAATAAAAAGTGAACACAAGTTTGTTTTGAGGGTGCATGACACAGGGATTTCTTTTTCCAGCTGCCATCTTGACTCTCTTCACAGGACTGTCACCAAGCAGAAGCGCTTGCATGGAGAAAATAATGATGAAAAATAACAACTTTGTAATGCTGTTATGAAGAAAGAGATTCTGCCTTCACCCACTCTTCCTTTCCTTCTGGGATGACTTTCTTTTTACTTGTCAACCTGGAAGCGTGAAATTAAGCTTACCATGGCACAAATTTACTGTTTTGACCTTGATGCAGAACTAAATGACAAAAAATGGGCAAAGCTGGAAGTTGTGTAACAACATCGAATGAGCAAAGACTTGAAGAGGACTCGAACTGATTTTCTGCAAATGTAGCTTGTTCCATTGAACGCAAAGCAGCCCACAACAAAGCCAAGTCAAAAGACCGTAAACCAAAAGTTGGCAGATTTGGCTGGAATGACTTTACTGACTTGAAGTGAGCATGCAGATGTGGATGTGTCTGACTGAATGCAAACTGAACATGATTTCCCAGTTCGGTTTATCCCATATTTATATCATGATACACAGAGGGACTATGTTTTAGCCTGCAATCTTAACTCAGTATTCCCAAACTTTTGAGTTTTGATTAAGCTTAACAGCTTAAAGATTTCATCTGTGTCTGGAATAGTTGGGACTTCAACAACTCTTTCCACTTTCTTAAGAGATGGTAGTGATAAATTAACACCCCTACAAACTGCTTTAGTCATTGTCACCAGGCTTGTCTCAAGCTGCTTTCCTTCTGGAGCATAAATACATACAACACTTGCAGACTAGCTCCAAATCAGGCCATGACCAACCTACTCCATCATGACCTCAAGGTGACATGAGAGTTTAACTTTTGCATCAACTCTCAGTCCTTGCAAGGCTCCCTGTTGGAGACCCCTTGAATATCTGTTTTTCTCATGCAATCTCTACATTTGCAGAAACGCAATGAGATCACCAGCTGATTTTCTGCAGACTATAAATCATTTATCAGATGGCAAGAACTGACATACCTTAGTGCTGGTCTAACAGCCCAACCATGAGATGAAAGGCTCTACAGTATTTTCCCCATGGCCTGAGCTACCTTTTCTTCAAGCTCAAAAAAATCAATATTTATGCACTGGAGTTATTCCCTACAGTGGTAACACAGCTATAATATAGTATAACTTTAATTTGGAAATATTTGTTTCCATCAAATATTATTACTGAAAAAATCGCACAGAAATAATACAAGTGACAAGGAAAGGAGTATTGAGTAATGTACATACTTTTCTGAGCTGATTGCAGATCATCTTCAATGCCACCTGGCTAAGCGTATAACACTTTCCAGGGATGTCATACACATGTGCCCTCAGGGTTTTGTCACTATTTCACAGGTAAGCTCTGGATCGAGCCATACTAGGGCTGATATTGCCTGCTCTGGCTTTGTGTGCCAGTCTCCCTGTGAGATCGCATGCTGCTCCGGTAAGAATAGGGAGTGACTTTTCCAAAGTCAACAGAGCTACACCCACTTACGCCAAATGAGAATCTGGCTTGTATTGCTGTTTTAATCAGTCATGTCAGAGCTGTTGCTTCATACGTATCGATTAAATGATACATAAACCATACGGCTCCAACAGGAGTAGGGTGAAGGACAACATCTTCCAGTAGGCTTGCCACATGGGTATTAAGTCCTCATTGCAATCAGATAATACTAATGGAAACATATTTCAATCAGGTGTACAAAACCACGGGGATATAGTCATCACTATTAGGTTGATGCGAACAGCTGTCTACATGGGATAAATTTAATGACCTACTCCAGATGCTTTTGAAAACTGGCTCCAGAAAGCCAGCAACCTGGCATTCCTCTTCTTGCCAGATCCAAGCTCTGAGCTTCCAAACTGAGCTTTTAATCTTTTAACAGTGCTTAATGATAGCTGATCCTGGAACTCCATAGACAAATCAAGAGACATGGCCCAGGACCAAAATATTCTTTCCCTGAAGAGAAGTCTAGACACATCACAGCAATTTTTATTCTGCTGGCTATTTCTTTTAACACTGATTAATCCACCTAGGCTGCATTTTGAAGCATCACCACCAGAGGCAATTTACATAAGCTATTTTGTGTGCATGCTTTCTCTCCATCTTTTCAATGTCTTTGTATCAAAGATATCACTCTGATTCTTCATCTTAACCAGGTGATGTGGCAGCAAACAGCTGCTTCTCTGCCAGAGTTCCCACATTTACAGGAATACAGAACAAAGGTCTTAACCTTTTGTGGTCATTAAAGGTAGTCTTGCAATTTCCTAGATGAGTCAAGTTGTTTTGCTCCTATGCCCTTGACAGAATCCTTTCTCTGATGGATGCTCTGCCTTCATAAATTACCCTCTGCTTTTCAGCTTCACACAGCTTTTATGCTGATTCCGTTGAAGCCCTTGGGTGCTTTTGGCACTTCATTACTTAGCTTAGTGAAATTGCTTTTTTAAACTACTAAGATGCCACTTCTAGTGCTCGATGTGACAGCAACTTCAACACCATCCAAAGATACGCAGCCTTTAAGACAAGTAATGTTGAAAAATGCTGAAAGTCCAGAGCAGTTTACTGAATAAAAAGTTATTGTGCATGTTGGAGTTTGGCCAGACTGTTTTACATCTCTGTTCTTGTGGGAAGTGACATGAATTTGTTGAAGGCCCCATTCAGTGAAGACTGGACTTGACATCAGAAAGCGTCACCTGTAGGGAAGGAAGGGTGCTGATGTGCTGCAGTACACCTACAATCTCTACTGCCCTTCTGCATGCAAACCCAACTGCTCCCACCTTTGATCCTGATCCTCCTGCAAAGTTACAATGGAGGCAGCTGGAGCCCTTTTCTTCCTGAGCTGAGTTTTCTGCCTGGGAAATAATCTACCGAGGTTCCTTTGTGGCTTCATAAACCTGTGGGGCCAGGTGCAAGATAAAACCTTATCAAATGCTGTTATTTTTGTTGGTCTTCCTCAACATTAATTTCTAGGATAGGCACAACTCAAACATGAATCAGAATAATATATTTTTTTGCTGTGTGCAGACTGGAAGAATAAACTGCTTACTTCACATTTTAGATAGCGTTACCCCTAAATATCCCTACTTCCACTGAGGAAGCCTTCTGAACAAGATTCTTAAGCTACAATAAACAACATCTACACGATGAGTTTGCATATCAGGAGGCTTTGGATCCAGAATGCGTGGTAAATGCCAGACAGAATGATTTATGTTAGCTACAGGAAATAACTGGCCTTAATAGACTGGACTGTGTCATCACATCTAGTTATTCGTTTCTGAGTTATCCAGTGACAAAGTAGTGCCACTATGAAAATACCAGCAGGAAAAACAAAGGTCCTTTGTCCGTGAAGTGAATTTGCTCATGCAATGGCAGCATAAGAAGCTGGGCCCTGAACAGTGACTGTTATTAATTTCTGCATTGCACTTCATCTGAAATGCTCATGGCTCTTTGATTAAGATATAAGCTGTTCATTGTAGAATAAACTGAGAGGTATTTATATCATTATGCTCGCTTTCCTTTCCCATCCCAGAATGAAATGAAGTAGTTTTCTGGCTTTTCAAAAAAATCCTCTCATCTTGGGCACCTTTCTCAAGACACTACAGACACTGATCTCATGGGCAGTTGCAAACGTGCAGCTGCTTAGAAAAAATCAGGCGCCAAATCTTACCCTGCAGACATTGCACTTGAAAAAATATGGAACTAGGTGATTCGGTTGGTGATTCTCAGTCCTGTGCTCTCCCTTCAGCTGAGCACAGTCAAGAGGGAAAAATCTGATTAAATAATTCCTTCTGTCTGCTTACAGCTCTTTACTTTTGATAGACAAAAGGACATCTTTCTGCAAATTATGTATCTTTCAATGTACAAACATTAATGGTGAAATTAATAATGGGAAGACTTTATCCCAGTAGTGACACCTTTCACCAGCAGTCTCCAGCAGTCAGTATTTTAAGTTTGATGAAGAAAGCAGAGAGGGAAAAAGCCCCGCTCTGCCACAGAACTAATCACACATGCCAATTAGAAAAGGAAGACTGCCAAGGCTTCAGGAGCACAGCTACAATTTGTGAGCTCCAGTCACATCAGCCATGTCTGCATCGTTTGAATTTTCACATCCGAGGAGAAAGGCAGCTTGAGACGGTACTGAATTCACGTGCATGAATGCGAGGCGTTGTCTCTGTACATTTTCCTCCAATCCTCCTTGGAGAGATGTCTAACGCAGTGATAGCTTATCAAAACCTCTCACTAAGAGATTTCAGAGCAGAGTTTTTGCAGACTAAATAGTGTCAAGGTACAGCAGGCAAGGGGAGAAGAGAAAAGATACAACTGTTACCTCAGGTTGTGCGGTTTCTGATGGTTAAACATTGTCTTGGGACTGAGTGGAGGTGGCACTGACCAGTTCAACACAGGCTACAAGTTAGTTTGCATTCTCATACGGAGCAGCCTGACGTCTCCAAAACCTGTCAGCATCACTGTCGTCTTTTAGAAGCAGCTCTGTTACCTGGGGATGCCGCAATGTGCTCACAAAAGCATTTCAAAAGTAGGGAAGACTAATTGACATTTTATCCAAGATCGCCACGTATTCAACAAACTTTACCAAGTGATCTGTAAAGCACAAACTGCCATCTGTATATACACAAATTCAAGGTCATCTATGCATTATATTTTTTCACGCATGGAAAGCACGTGGGTACTTTCACTCTGAGCGAGCTCTCATTTTAGTCGTGGGGACAACGAAACCCACAAGAGAAAACAAGAAGTCAGCATCCATCTCTTAGATCTGCATAGATCAGTGCACAACGTGAGCTGTTAGGGGCTCCCAGCTGCTTGTTATTCTTCTGCTGCAGTGCAAAGGCAGGTGGCTCTGTTTAGACAGGCTTCAGCGGTGTTTGCAGCTAAAATGTTTTCCTCGCACTGCGGTAGATGAGGATCACTCACTGAATGGGCTCCTTCCCTTCCGCCGGCCCTGCTGCAGGGTGGGCAACCCCCAGCACAGATGTGGTACCCAACTAGCCAAGGTTAGGAGCATCTTCTGCCTCTACAGCCAAAACTGCGGGGAATATTCAAACACAGGCTAAATTGCTGTGTTAAGGGTCTCCCAGAGCAACAGCTGCTCCTGCAGCTAGGAACACTTGTGCAAATTTAAAGCTGTGATACAGACAGCATTAGAATACTGTAGGGCAGAATTACATCAAATACAGAAAGTTCTGGCAATTTGAACCCAAAGCAAAGGCGTGGACGTTTTGTTGGACTGGGTGTAGCTGCTGGAGAAGGGAGGCTTAGCTTGTGCTTTTTCTGCTAATGCGAAACGATGTTAGAAAGAATCTTCCTTCTTTTTTTTATTTTTGAAATGATGAGCTCTACTCCGTTCTTTAAGATGTACTTGAGCAGCAATTGAAAGTTCAATTTGCATTGCTGTTGCAATTGTGTCATCAAATAATGACCATTGCAAACTGACTAGGGGTGGGCTGCTAGGTGGGTTAGAGGTGATGAATTATGAGGTCTTAGAGATGGAATATGTATATTTGATTCATTTTGTCTTTGTACCGGTGAAGTTCTGTTGAATAATTGGTAGCTAGAGAAGCAGATTTGTTGCCATTTGATGAGAAGAAAAATATACTGACTGTTTCTGTGTGAGTACAGGAGAAGTGGCTTTCATTCCTCATCGCAAACTGCCATTCTCTCTAGTCAGCAGTTCCTTGTGTCTCTGCACTGAAGGTCGTATTCATCTGCCACGAAAGGAAGGACTAGAAGAAAGGGTTTGACCTGAAAGGTCAGGCATTCCTAAAAAAACCTCCCTGAGCTTTGCTGGAGTTATCTTGGTGAGCTGCAAATTCTTAATCACAGACTACGCGTGATGCTTCTTTTGTTCTCGTTGCTTTTAGGTTTCAATTAAAATGCAAACACAGGGAAACAAATTGTTTCTTTGGGTTATATGCAGATTTCTTCATGGGAACCTCTTGAGCCTTGATTTTTTTAGTAAGTGAGAACCACACGTGAAAACAGACAGATCCTGTTCTTCACTGTAACAGTCCGAGGCAATCATTGAAAAAGAAGTTGACAGAACAAATGGTAGTAGGCAGACAGACATTGCCTTATACTCGAACTATTGGGATCAAGAGGTAAGGCATCTGATTTCAGTCAAGATCTGATGGGGTTTTTCCCTAAACTTCCAGAAATAATTTTCATATCGCTTAGATTTGATCTCTCTAAAATAGCGGCAATATTCCCTCCCCTCTCTTTTTTTGTAGGTTTTTTTTACTTGATTGAAAGTTGTTTTGCATGAGTACTGTTTCTTAATGTGCTATTCCTATGCGTACTATCCTACATGTACTATTTCTAGCCCTCAAGGCCTTTGGGATCACTTAGGGTGTCTCATTTCTTTTGAAATACAAAGAATACAAAGAGAATCTGGATTACTTGGGAAAGGAAGGTATAGTGAATTCTCTGTGTATTTACCTGTTTCTCTGGCCACTGGCCAGTAGGGTCACAGGGAAGAAAGACAAGGAAAACTACAAGACAAATAATAGAATATAAGTCTAGAAAGAAGGTTACATTGAAAAAAGAGATGGGAATGTGGAATTGAGAGACTGAGGTTACAGGGGGCAAAACTGAGCACAGAGTGAGAAAAGGTTTAAAGGAAGAGATAGGACAGAAAGAAAGCCAAGAGAAATGTGAAGGTGAGAAAGGACTGGGAAAGAAGGAAGAATAAATGGGAAGACTAGGAAAGCAGTAATATTTAGGACAAAATATTTGGGGAAAACAAACACAGTGAAAGGGGGAGGACAAAAGGGGTACAAAAAAAAAAAAAAAAGCCTAGAAACCAAAGAAACTCCCAGCACTGCAATATCTTTTGTCCCAGGGTACATGCATCCGGTGGACACAGGAGGTACAGAAAGCCATTGTGGTCCCTAATGAACTCTTTGATTCTGTAGGATGATCATTAAATACCTACATACTCATTCATGTGACTATTTCAGGCTAGAAGCTACCTTATCTTGTCACTGAGATAACCAGAGTTTTTGCTGGATTACCTGCCTTGGACAGTGGCCTCTGCAATGACGTTTTCTACATAAATAGAATGTTTTATCATTCAGATGAAGGAATAATATATGGAGTATGGCAAAACTGGAGAAGAAAGAGCAAGAGAAAGAAACTAAAAGAAAACCCAGGTTTAAAACTACTGGTGACATCTTGGGTAATTTTATTGGCAGGATCATTCATTCTCTGTCGTATTTCACTAGCCTGCCCCACCTCTTAGCTTTTCCAGGGTGTGATCACAATGTCCACCTTGTCCCATTCTTCAGCATTAATTTCTGAACAGTGTTATTATATTCAAGTTAAATAAAGAAATCTATAAATTTGTCTTGTATACTGTTTGCAATAATTCCGATGCTGACTCTGACTACTCATTGCGCTGGAATAAAGAATTGCAATCAGTGTAGTGTTAGCAATCGCTCATATCCTTCCTTCCAAAACTGAGCATGCTCTGCTTTGGTTTTAATCTACTAAATGACATTAAAATGGCCATTTGGCAAATGTCTTATGAAGCTGCTTTGTTCAGATCACTGTTCTTCATTAGACTTGTATAAACAGCACTGACCGCCCCCCACACTGCCACGCCTCTT
>NW_010117298.1:9622-12051 GCF_000699245.1 Pterocles gutturalis
CCCCCCGTCATCTCTTTGCTGCATTAAGACTTGTTCTAGTTTTATGTCATATTTTATATTTAACCATACTTAACACTGTCATGAGCCTTAGAACAGACGTCGACATTATTTACTGCTAATCCAAACTGACTCTGGAGGTTTACCAGTCCTCCGCATTGAGCAATAAAGCTGTAGGTGCAGGTTCTTTATCTGTGACTTTAGATAGGTAATTTAGATATTTAGAGTTTTTAGATAGATAGTGGGCTGATAATATTGCTCATTCATTCAGTAACGAGCAGACCAGAGGATGTGTCCTGAATGGAATCAGAAATTATTAGTAGCAAAGTTTTAAATTGCTATTAGTTAGGGACATTCTTAAAATGGCAAAAGTTGATGGCTACAGTTTCAAGACCCTTCCAACCTAAATTATTATTTGATTTTATGATTCTATGATAAAAGAGGTGATATTATGTGGCAAAGACTCTTTGCTTATTTCCATCTGTCACATGAGACAAGGATGTGTATCTGAGGTCACAGGTGCAGAAAGGCCAGAAGACTAAACCTGTCTTTAACCACTGATGAAATAAGTACCTCCAGTCAGCTTTCATTGTCCGTGATAATACCTCTCTCTCCCTCCACAGCAATGATTTCCTAACTGCACTACATCACGACAAAAGATTCTGGGCGTGTTTCAAATTGACTTCCAGATAGTGGTCATTTAAACTATGACTTAAGATAAAACACATCTGCTTTTTTGAAGAATAAGGAATGGGAGATGTATGTGGTGTAGTGCAAGAGACTTGCATAGGATTGTACCTTCATTTGTTGCGCATTTTCAGAAGTTGCCTGGTTTCTGAGGCAGGAATTTTAAAAAGAGAAAGGAAAGTCTCACAGTCAAAACAGTTATATGCTGAACTCAGGAGTGAGGTTTTATCCTCAACTTTTCCGTTGAATTCTGATGTGTTGCTTAGCAAGTGACTTCAAACCCGCGTGGGGTTTTCAGACGGGATCATTAACAGTATGTTCCTTATTCCCAAGGTGCCCAGCATGAGACTCTTTTCCCTGATTGGCAGCAGTGTAAGACGCTCACAACCATAGCCCCAGTCAATCAGAGATGTGCTCTCAGCATACGGAATGAGATCTACCGCTAAATACTCTGAAAACTTAGGTGCTACAAATCTCAGATAGAGTGCTTGATGTTGGTGGCTGTGTTTGACTTTGAACTCCTCTGTGGTTCAGTTTTCAGGCTACAAAAAAAGAGGATAATGACAGCCTTCACCTCACCTGAATTTTGAGAAGATAAATTCATTAATATTTGTGAAGCACTCGGATATTAGTCATGAACAGCACAGAAAAGTACAGGGGGAAATTAATAGTTGCGTATTCAGAGCAGGGTTTGAATGTAATGCAGTAAATAAGGACTAAGAGCACATACTGAACAATAAGAAGAAAATAAAATATTAAATAGCTGTTCATTAAGTACAGCCTGTCAATTCCAAACACTGAATGAGAAGAAAATTCTCTGTTAATAGAAGTGTGGGATCATGGGATTAAGAGCTGTATCATAATCCACACACACCAGAGGCCAAACTAAATCTGCAGGCACTCCCTTAATTCTGGTATTTCCTGATTGTCAATGATTGCCCTTGAGACTTTGATGAAATTCTTTAAATTGTGCACACAATGATTTCATTTAGATAAACAGGTGTTAACATATACACAAATATCTCATAGATATACACAATCACAGAGCACATACAAATTAGTAGAACTAAAACAAAATTCAGGGTCTTTCTTTGACATGTTTTTGTCGCTTTCTGTTGTTTTCTTCTTACCCTTTTTCAGTGTCCAGCCTAGTTCATAACTGTAAACGTGGAAGTTACGTCTAATGACTTACTATATGAGCATAAATCTGGAACGCTAAACAGTTAAGAGTATTAATAGACAAAAGGCTGGCTTATTCTTCTAAGTAACCAAATACATTTCTCCAGACACATTTTCATCTCAATATTCTGAAATGTTAACCTGGCACTTTCCCATATTTCCCCCTGATGTATTCTATTCATTGATTTTTATGATAGAGCCAGGTTTACGTTTGCAAATGAAAAGGATTAGCTTTTTTAAGATGCTAATAACTTTTATTGCTGGGCTTTCAAAGCACATTTGATACAGGTAATAAAGCCATCTCAAAAATACAGAGCTAACAATGCTGCGAGTTAAAGGTGATGGATATTGCAAAACTGTGTTGCCATGACACAAAATGGAGTGTTGAGAGCGAATCACATTTATATATGAAGACAATGCTTTGCATATACGACAGACACAGAAATAAGCTGTGATTTTTCTCCAGAGTAGATCTGGGTACTCCATGCTCTGCCCAATATCTTAAGAAAGCCAATGACTTATGACCAGTTTTAGGATGAGCAGCCAAAGTTACCTCACTGCTCTTC
>NW_010117298.1:12118-15020 GCF_000699245.1 Pterocles gutturalis
GGTTGGATGAGGCTTTGAGCAACCGGGGCTAGTGGGAGGTGTCCCTGCCCACGGCAGGGGGGGGACCACTAGATGATCTTTTTAAAGTCCTTTCCAACCCTAACCTTTCTATGATTCTATGGCCACTTTGGGTCTTCATCAGAACCAGAAAGTGCAACTGTGATGCGAAACTTAGACTGAAGTCTCTAAGTTTTGACAGATGGGGGTTATCCATTGAATGCAGCTCTGATCAAATGCATAGAAAGCTGCGGAAAATCTCTATAAGAAATAAACAGGGATCACACAGACACCGCATCCGTTTGCTGTTGTTTTAACCCAGAACCTCCTATGGCTCGCAGGCTGGATGTAGGTTCTGTGGAGAGCCTGAGGATGGGAGTCCAGGTTGCAGGATAAGATAATTTAAAGGTGATACTAACTGGTCAGTCTTTATATAAAGAGCTAAAGTGATAGCTGATGTTCTGACAGCACCGAACATAAGTTTACTTAGCAAACTGCTCATTTCACCAGAAATGCGAGTCCTGTCATGGTGCTGTGCGGCCCATTTACAGAAGAAACAGTCCCTGGGATTAAACAAATCCAGAAGAGACAGATTCTGGGGTAAACATTTCAATGTTGGTTTAATTTTGAGACTGATACAGTGGAAGGGTTGTAAAATAAATGTCAAGGTGTGACGAGTTCATCAGAAAGAACATAATTAGAAAGTGCTGATTATGTAAACAACATACTAGCCTTCACTCCTGTGCAGAAAAATTAACTTCAGGGAATTAACTTTGACCAAATCCTTCTCTCTGTTACTGATTTTCCCTGACATTTATAGCCAAGGGATATGTTGCTGAAATTTAATTTTCTGCTACACATGTAACCAGCCTTACTTTCTGACATGGAGGACTATCCTTGCGTTCAGACAGGTAACATTCAGATTTGTTTCGTGTTTGGGGCTCACTCTGGAAAAATATTTGTACATGAACCTCAATTAAGGAAAACTAATTAGACGTGGCCCAGTCATATATTTCAGAGAAGATATAGTGAATGGCTTAGGTCTTGGAAGCACAGATTTAAGTGGAGTATTCCTTTGTATTTTCCAGCACTGATATTCAGGGCACAAGTGGAAAAAAAGAAGAGCATAGATGCTCAGATGTTGGACAAATAACTCATTTGGAAGGGCAAGAAATAATTCAGAGGTGGATGCGAATCACACGGAAGAGTAATGGTGTTAGTGTATGTACCATAGCTCTGTACCTGGAGAAATAACAGGACTTGATCAACGACAACTCATGTAGAGGAGGGATGCGAGATGATGAAGAACCAGTGGAGGTGTCCCTGAAAGAATAATGGTATCTCCCCCCATGGTCCACATTGCCCTGCCCAGCGGGTGTGTTTGGATTGATGAGAGCTCCGTCTTTGAGAGTCAGTAGTAATTTAGTGTGGTAGGCCATGCACAAACGACTTTCGTTACTGCCGACAGCTTCATTACAGCAGGCCCATCCTTCACTTACTGCAGACCTTCTTCCATCAAGCTGAAGATGAATGAGGGAATGACCCAGACTCGATATGTTTGCAATATCATTCTCTCTATTATTGTTCCCTGGCCTGTTTTTGTAAATTCTACAGTTAGTTGTACCTTTAAATGGTACAACAAACATCCAGAAACACCGCTAATGCCTTCATCTGCGTGTACTTACCGCATGTACTCCAAAAGATAAGCTGGCAGAAATGGGAAGAGGGGCTTGAACATCACCTGAATGTGCAGTTTCTTCTGACATCCTATGGGAAATGGTTTCCAGTGCATGCGAGGTCACCATGGAGTCATTTTCTTACTGGCATGGTATGAGCCATCTTTCTCTAAAACTGAGTTTTCAACCACTTTTCCAATACGTTTCCAATAGAATGAATAGGTTTCTGTAAAGCAATAAATATGTCCAGTCATTAGTCATCCTCCTTAACCCTCTGTGTAGGTGCTGCGTGCCGTCGGATGGAGCAAGGCTGGAGTCAGCTCTGGGAATTCCTCTTTCTCACAGCAAGAGACTCAAAGAAAAAGGTAATTCACATCTTCTGTGAAAGAAAAAGCAGCACAAAGGAAGCAAGAGGGTTGCTGAGAGGCTGTGTGCATGCAACGACTGCAGGAACAGAGAATTATAAAGTAAGGAATACACAAGCCAAGGCTGCATAAAACTAAATGCAAGAAATCAGAAGAAATGAACACTTAGATCTTAGACTGGAACTCCTTGTTACAGTCTTCAAATGCATGAGGGCAGGTGCATTTGTTCATGCTGGTGAAAGAGGTTTGACTAATGCTACAGGCCTGACTGAATGGTTTGTTTGCTTCTGTAAGCTCTGTAAAATCACTGTTTATGACAGCATTTGCCTCTGGTTGTGATCGTGCAACTCAGAATAGCTGCCAATGCTAATGCAACAACTGAGATTCTTCCTGAGGTCAGTTCTAAGTCGCTTGTTAAATTATTCATTCAGCTTCATAAAAAGACCCAGACACTGTACATAAAAACCACTAAACCCTATAATAATAATCAGTACATTGAATGTATATAAAGTTCTATGTAAATTTTCTATTGTAGACTTGGAAGGTGTTTGAATTTATTAAAGTAAGGCTGCACACCAGATGGAAATGTGAATCGTTTGTTGATTACAGTCTCTCCAGCTGTATTGCACTTTTAAACTTTTGGAGCTGTCTGGACTGGAGACTTGGCATCACATCATGCAAGTTTGCTTCTGTCTACAGATGATGTTACGTGCCTTTGGGTAGTCTCTGTGCATGTGTGTGTGCGTGTGTCTGAAAAATCACATCATGGGAACTCCCTGTCTACTCAACTATCCGACCAGATACGCACTGCTTCTGTTACGAAGAGGGGCTGTCGTAGAATCATAGAATCATAGAATGATCCGG
>NW_010117299.1:0-1343 GCF_000699245.1 Pterocles gutturalis
GGCAGAAGATGGATAACATATGGCTGCACACTTACAGAATCAGTTAAAGAAAAAGAAAACCCAACACAAACAGTTGCAGAAATACAACCAAACTTAAGAGAACACCTCTACTCATTTGCTCGGCATTTACCACCTCTCCTAGAGGCACAGACAGCATCTTTTATAGGTACAGTTCACTCAGAAGCTGAACATGATGAAATCTCAGACCCAGAGGCAGACCACGTGTGATTTATTGCTAGTTAACACAACTATGGCCATTATAAATCCAAACAGGAAAAAACAAAGAATAATTCAGAATACAGGTTTCTAGTTAATCACTACAGCACTTACAATACCAAGAGTTACTTCATTAACCAAACACAACACAACGATTCCGTAACATTCCAGCACATTTGTCCTTCATAATAACAAACCAAGAAAAACCACATAAGAGAGATTTAACACATCTAGCAAGACAGGTCTGGAAAGTACTTCTTAGGTCAGTGAGTCCTACTTCTTATTTTTAAAGTTTAAGCCTTACATAAATAAGTAAATAACTGAAGACCAAGAAAAATCACTTCCAATGCAGCTAAGGTCTGAGTTAAGTTTTCGAAGTGTAGTTTTCAAAATTCTTTAATTTAGCCTGGATAGGGAAATCAAGAAAAGTCTGTACAGACTCTGGCCAATTGCTTTGTGGGACATTCACCTTGGCCCCTGGATGCTGGGCAAACACGGGTTCCCACTGCTCCCCACGGGACAAGGGGGAGCCACCGCACATTGCAGAGGTGCTTTGTACCTGCCTAACAGGCGAGAGAGACACCAGGGGCACGGCACGCTTCCCTCTCAATGGCCAAACCAAGTGGAAGCTAAATTACCTTCAAACCATATCCTTGGAGAAGGTTCTGCCATCTCCCTCTTGTCACAGGGCGTTACTACTAAAAGGTGTTTCTGAAAGCTGCGTAGGAAGCAATACGCTTCTACAATAAAACTTTTCCCTTGCTACAGTGGCACTTCATACCTCTCAAGGCAAAATTGTTCACTTTCCTCAACTGCCCTTAGACTGAAACGTAGCAAAAAAAACGCCTTCTTTGTCCCAATGTGCAGACAGAACTACATTTACATGCTGAACAGAAATGAGCAATAAATCTTATTACTTCTTAAAAAAAAACAGACAAGAAAAGTAAACATGAATGATATTTGGATCTCCTTTGGCCTATTAAGATGCCACTATAAAG
This sequence comes from Pterocles gutturalis, assembly GCF_000699245.1. Lineage (NCBI taxonomy): Eukaryota > Metazoa > Chordata > Aves > Pterocliformes > Pteroclidae > Pterocles > Pterocles gutturalis. The sequence goes on from NW_010117299.1 coordinate 1,215, forward strand.
CTTCCCACTAGAAGAGCAATCTTGTCTCCCTCTCCCTTTCCTCAAAATAAAAAAAAAATTTAAAAAAGCTGTGTAAGGAAGTACTGACTTGATTTCATCAGGAAAGCATCGCACTTGCCGACACTAACA
>NW_010117299.1:1385-1856 GCF_000699245.1 Pterocles gutturalis
CAAATACTCCTTGTAAAAGGAGAAAAAAAATTTAAAAAAAGATGCTACATTGAAGGGCATAAAAGTTGTTCCAAGATTTCACATTAAAACCTTAAACTTTCAGATTAAAACAGTATTACTGGAAGCAGAAGTGCTGTGTTATTATTAAAGATTCTGAAGTCAATTCACTCTTGCCCTGGGGCTTGTTTATTAAATTACAGAAGTGCAAAGGGATGTAAAACATCATAAAATCTTATGTGGATTTGCATAGAAACCCAAGTACCACAAGGAACCAAGTATGGCACCAGTGACATTATGAACAGATTTGAGATTCCCTACCATGGATAAAAGAAAGCTTAATTTTGGAAGGAGAACAGGGGGAACAAAGGAAGCTTGTGAGTGTGGTATGCTTGAGACTTAAGTTTAACCATAGAATCACAGAATGGTTTGGGTTGGAAGGGACCTTAGAGATCATCCAGTTCCACCCCCCTG
>NW_010117300.1:0-4892 GCF_000699245.1 Pterocles gutturalis
AGGCACTCCCGGCAGCCAGAAACCTGAACAATGAAACTGATGATAAAATTATGCCTACATACAAAGAAGAGAGAGACCAAGAAAGACTTAACCTCATTGGAAGAGAATCAGGTTAGGGAACACGTAAACTGAATGTACGTAAATCCATGGAGCCTGACAGAATGAATGCGTGAATGCTGATGAAGCTGACTGTTGAAATTGCAAGACCACTCCTGAATATCTTTGAAAGGTCATGGTGATCAGGAGATCCTGATGATCAGGTGAGAGCAAATGTGACTCCTGTCTTCAAGAAGAGCAAAAAGGAGGATCTGTGGAACAATACGCCAGTTAGACTCTCTTCGGTCCATGAGAAGGTGATGGAGGAACTAATCTTGGAAACTACTTCCAGACAGATAAGGCCAAGAAAGTTCTTAGGAGTAGTCAACACAGTTTTATGAAGGGGAAATAATCTTTAACCAGCCTGATAGCCTTCTACAATGAGGTGACCAGCTTGGTAGATGAGGAGAGAGTAGTGGATGTTTACCTCAGCTTTAGTAAGGCTATCGACACTATCTCCTGTGAAATCCTCATAGACAACTTGACAAATTATGGGTTAGCTAAATGGATAGTGAGGTGGATTAAAAACTGGCTGAACTGCTGTGAATTTTTATCATCTGGCCTTGGGTGTCTTAATGAATATTATTGCTTTATGTGTTTACCCTATATTTTATGAGGGAGAGAATGAAGTGGAATGCTGTTGGAGAAGCATTCTTTTGCAAAAGCCTTAGTTGTATCAAAGCCAGAACTGCATCTATTTTGACAGTTTTTCGTTAGCTGAAGGCAGAGGGAATTAAACATTATGTCCTAAAGCAGGGAAATCTTTACTGCCGTTTGGATGATTTTGACCTTTGGCAATGTGCAAGGTCAATAAAATGTTTAGTTTGATTTTAATTATTATTTTATGGAAATACAGCTCCTATACTAGATTTCTTCATCACAGTGTTAAAAGGAAGATAACAAAAGTTTCAAAACTGGACAAACCCGCTGTTGCCATAATGTCAATACAGCAAAGCAAGCATAACATGAATGCTGTAAATACAGCATGTAGGGAACGTGCTGGTAACTAAATGGATTTTTTTCTGTTTTTTTTTAGATACAGAAAAGAGAAGATGAATAAAAAAGAAAGATGAACTTGATGCTCACCTAAGCAGGTAGATAGGAAAATTCCTCTTACATTTCTTGTTTATGAACTGTCCATTATTGATGATTTTCTTGTTGAAAATAAATATTTTTGTTTGATTTCAATAGGAAAAGTAGCAGCTGCTCCTTGAAAAGCTGCAAGCCACTATCCTTAGCTATTTTTACTGGTCCTCCAACAGAACTTGAGGGGACTACCTTTGCGGCTTTCAGCCTGTAAACTGTTTGCAGGAGCATCTGTCAATTATTATGTTTGTGCAGCCTGTAGTATAATAGGACTCATTTAAAACCTTAAGTCCTGTGTGTCTTTACAGGGATGTTTTTCAAAGGTAACAATCAGGACTGTGGCTTTTCTGATCTGTGATATACTCTGAATACTGAACTGCGACAACTAAGCTCGTGTACAAAATCGGAGTCGAGCTGATGGCAAATAACATTGGTGCTAAATGCCATGAAGTGATAGTGCTGTTCACTCTTGGCTTTCTATAAACTGATCATCACAGAAAATAAAAAGAGAAAAAACCCTTCTCATAATCATGAGATTTGCTGAGGAGCATATGAAGATTTATTTTGCCCTCCTCTTGACTTTGTAGAGTTTAAGGGGAATTTTTGATCTAGGATGTCATAATCAGCTAGGAGCTGCAAGAAACAGCATTCTTCATACAGGGTCTGCAGTACTTGTTCCCCATTCTTGATCTTCATCCTCAAAATTCTTTTGGTCTTACACAGTACCAGGCCCTTCTGTGGGAGGAAAGAAAGGACATCAGTTAACCTTTGATAGAGTAATTTTTCTTTTTTTTTCTTTCCTTTTAAAATTTTTCTCAACTTTAAGTTAATGGGCCACCTGATCATCAGTGAGATTTCTCTTCAGATTAATTTATAACAAATTAATTTAAAACAAACAGTAATTTAACCAAAACCAGACACCCTAAGTGTTAATAGCAAACCATCCATCCCCATTAAATGTATTTGTTGAGGAACTTCTTCCATCATTGTTTTCAAGGCAGTATGTAAGTGTGCTGGTATGAATGGCAGATGATGTCATTCAGCGAGGTATTGTATTTATCTTATCCAATTACTAGAAAGTTAAAATACAAACACTTCGTCCCCTCCCCCCCCCGCCCCTTTGCAATCTTTACTTTGAAAGCTTGTGCTACCAAGATCTCAAGGCACTTGTTTCATGCACATTTTTGTGTACTGATTTTATATTCATCCAGATGTGCACTGCCCTGCAGGAGAGAGCCCAGGCCTACTTGTGGAATCTTTAGTTTTAACTTCAGCGTTTTGGTCAGTGTTGTAGACAATGAAAGCTCTCTCTTTCTCAGTTTCTCTCTTCCCCCACACCTCCCTTAGCTTGATGATGCATTGAGTAACAGCTGGCATCTTTGTTAGTTGTTTTGAAAGCTAGAAAAACCCTTTTTGTACTTTAGAGACTGAATGCTGTTTGGGAAATGTGATGTTGTGTGCTTTGTCAGTTTATTGGCTGCTTTCTCACATGCTCTTTTGGAAAATCCCTGTAGTCCTCCTGCATTTCTTCCTGCTGTTCCCTTCCCCTACTTTCATACTACAGAAGATACCACCAGTTTTTCTATTGTCCTATTACTGGAAGAGCTTTTGTCTTTTCACATCCAAATGCTGTTCCCAGGGGGCCATCTAGAAATTCTTCACCCTGACTCATGTGAAACTGAACTAAATCTCTTCTGATCAGAAGAGTTTAAAACTGTTTTTCTGAGAAAATCAGGTCTGACACTGTAATTTCCATTTGAAAACAGCTAACATCTGTGGAAAGTGTGTAACCAATGCCTGAGGAATTTCTGCGAACTAAAGTCCATGGCATGTTTGACTTTTTTCAGTTCTCCTATAGAAGAAAAGGAGGGGGGCTGGAAGAGAGAAGCCTCTGACCCAAGACTGAGCTAATTTTGGTTGCTGCATACACTGATAGTATCGAGGTTGCCTTTCTCCCTTTCTGCCTTTTTCCCTTTTTTGGGACCACTCTACACTTGCAGCACATGTTCCCTTGTCATTGGTTCACTGTGGTTGAGCCAAAATCTTGAATTGAGTGACTGAATTAAGAATTAGTTGATTCAGTAGATTAACTCCATGTTTGTACACATCACTTAATGATACCACTGGCACTGTGGGATTTTCCCCTTGACTCCTCTGACTTGTTTCATAAATTGAAGACGAATTTTTAGGGGAAGTAATAGATGACAGGACAGTTCACTGTTACAGGAAAGGCTTTTTAGAAGAGGTATGCTTGTGTACATGTATATTAAATTGTAAGCTTTACGTCTATCTACTAAATGACCCCAGTAGTCAAGACCAGGTGGTAACTTGGTACAGTAGCAAAACTGATATGCTTAATGTTAGTCTGTAATATGTATGTACCATTCCTGGAGTTCTGTTTGCTACAACTGAGAGCTTTTGATGCTCTTTCATGTTCCAAATTTTCCAAGCCAAATGGCCTGGTACTATCAGAGTTGTTACACATTATACAGGGGAATACAAACTGTTTAGCTGTTCTTCTTATGCTATCCAAAGGCCAGACATGTCCCACTAGGAATCTCAAGTTTTGAGTACTTTCCTGAGTTGGCTAGGGAAACTTTCATCCACAGGGAAACATGTACACTGCTTTATTGATAAGTGATTTCAGTATGTAATGAGAATGGTATCCATTCTGTTTGGACAAACCATGATTTCTGTGAATACCAATTATTTTGCATATCTGCCTTTTCTCTTTTTCATCAAACTAAGCTGAGAAAAAGTACTGATAGCTCTTTTCTGCCTTTACGGTCCTAAGCATTTTCTTACCAAGTGGTAGTCTTTTCTCTGTAAACTTTGTTAGTTTATCTTATGCCAGACTCAAAGCAGGAAATGTCCTCTGTTCCTCAATTTTTTTTTAAAGCTTCTTTTTGCAAAAGCATGCTTAATGTCTGCTTGTAAAGATAAGAACAGGTTATGAGATATCAGAATATTTTCCAATTTCACAGGTATATTACTTGGGGTGAAAGGAGGTTTAGATCTGTTTGAGAACCATTACTGCCCCTGATCTGCAAGTGCAATGAGCAGCTTCATAGCTAAGACCGAGAGATTTGTTTTCTCGCAGTACCCCAGTAAGTAGCTATTAACTGGGATAAAAGGGGAGAATTATTTTCCAGTCTCCTAGAGAGGGTATAGCAACCTCTTTGTAACATGGAAAGGAGGAAGAAGATAGCGCTTGAATGAATCAAACACCAAAATCGGCTTCATGTTCTCACTTACTTTTAATTATGACATAGAAATTGAAAATCATTGCAATGGCAAGTACGCGTATTTCTCAGTGTTGAATATTTTTGTGCTCTTTTGTTGGTGTAGCAGATACAGAGCTTATTTAAAAACAAACAAAACTGAGCTTCTATGTTTTTTTAATATTCATAGAATCACAGAATGGTTTGGGTTGGTAGGGACCTTAAAGATCATCAAGTTCCAACCCCCCTGCCATGGGCAGGGACACTCTCCACTAGAGCAGGTTGCTCAAAGCCTCATCCAGCCCGGCCTTGAACACCTCCAGGGATGGGGCATCCACAGCTTCCCTCCAGTGCCTCACCACCCTCACTGTAAAAAATATCTTCCTAATATCTAATCTAAATCTACCCTCTTTCAGCTTACAACTGTCACCCCTCATCCTATCACTACCGCCCCTGATACAGAGTGCCTCCCCATTTCTCCTGTAGGCC
>NW_010117301.1:0-643 GCF_000699245.1 Pterocles gutturalis
ATCCTCACCTAAATACACCCCATCCCATTGTCCGGGGACACCTGGCACCACAGGGACACATTGCTGTCCCCCCTGGGTGTCCCCAAGGGGGGTCTGTGGCCACCTGTGGGCCACCCCTGAGGTGCATGGGGATGGGGAAACTGAGGCAGGGAGCAGCCGTGTTTCCCAGCCCGGCTCTAGCCCTGTGCCTGGCTGCAGCCGTGGCCCTGGGGGGGTCCCGGACCACCCTCCCCGACCACCACGTCCTCCCCGAGCACCATGTCCTCCCCGACCACCGCATCTCCTCCGAGACCGGAGTCATCTTCGTCCACGAGCTGGAGCAGGAGCTGTTCCAGGAGGCCTTCCTCACCGAGTACGAGGATGATGATGGTGAGGACCAAGGGGAGTGGGGACGAGGGGGTGTCCTGCAGTGCCTGCGGTCCAGGGGGGGCTCGGACTGTTAATGGGGCACTGGGTAATGCATGATCCCCACCTGGCATGACACCAGCTGGGCCGTCTGTCTGTCCCTCGTTACCTCCATCCATCGATCCATCCTCCATCCATCTTCCATCCATCCATCCTTCCATACATCCATCCATCCATCCTTCCATCCATCCTCCATCCATCCTCCATCCATCCTCCATCCATCCACCCACCCTCCCTC
>NW_010117301.1:783-1203 GCF_000699245.1 Pterocles gutturalis
ATCCCTCCACCCCCCCCCCACCCTCCATCCATCCATCCTCCATCCATCTATCCATCCATCCATCCTCCATCCATCCCCTACCCACTCAGGGACCCCCAAGCACCTCCCCAAAATTCCATTAAGCCCCCCCTGGGCACAGCATCCTTCCATCCCCCCTCACTGAGGGCTTGGGTGTCACCTCCACTTGGGGACATCCACCTCCAAACCGGGAGCAGGACCCGTGTGGGGCACATCCAGCCCAGGGACCAGTTGTACTTCCTTGGTGGGACCAGTTAGATGGGGAAGGGCTGGCAGGGGTCCACCCGCAGCACAGTCTGGTGATATGCCTGTCCCCATGTCTGTCTGTCCCCACCCATCGGTGTGTCCCGGCGCCCAGCAGCCCCCCCTGTCACCTTCCGAGCCCACCTGTGGGACCACCCT
>NW_010117302.1:0-2104 GCF_000699245.1 Pterocles gutturalis
ACATTCTGTGATTCTGTGAAGGGGAAAAATGCCACACAAGGAGAGGAAGAGAGAACAAAAAGAGAAATAGCTGAGGCATCACCAAGGTCAGAGAAGAAGGGGGAAGAGCTACTCCAGGTGCCTGAGCAGAAATTCACCTGCAGCCCGTGGAGAAGACCACACCAGAGCAGACACCCATACTGCTGCCCAGGGAGCAGGTACATATTTCCTGAAGGAACTGAAGCCCATGAAGAGCCCATGCTGGAGCAGGTTTATCCTGAAGGACTGAAGCCCATGGGGAAAGCCCACACCGAAGTAGGGAAAAAGTGTGAGGAGGAAGGACTGACTGGAGAAACACAACCCCCCATTTCTCAACTCCCTGAGCCACTCAGTGGGTGAAAGTAGACAAGTCTGGAGTGAAGGAGTGAAAGAATAAAGTTGAGCCTGAGAGACGGGGGTGGAAAAGTGTTTTAATATTTGTACTTGTTTCTCGTTATTCAAATCTTTTTTAATTGGCAATAAATTACATTACTTTTCCCCAAATTGAGTCCATTTTGTCCATGATGATAACTGATAAGTGATCTGCCTGTCTTTACCTTGACCTATAAACTGTCTTATTCTGTTTCTCCCCCTGTTCTGCTGAGGGGTATACGTGAGCAAGTGGCTGAATGGAGTGGAGTTTAGCTCTTAGCCAAGGTTAACTCACCACAACCATGCAAGTTATGCAATTTTGTCTATTGCCCGTGATGAATATGTCACTTAACTCCCACAATGCCAACACCACCTTACAGTGGGACATTCCATGTTTCTGTCGGATCTCTAAGGCCCTTGAAAATATCACACAACTTAATGAGGCAGCTCGGGGGAGAACAAATAGTGACACTGAAATTCCAGAGGCTATAAATCCACATATTCATTTAAACATAGAGGTACAGAAAGCCATAGAACCAATTTAATGCTAAAATTTTACCCAAATATATCAGTAAAGCAGCCTGAAAGATGCATTAGAGGCTCTAACACAACCATTCATTTTTGGAACAGGCTATTAGCTCTTCAGCAAGGAAAAAATCTAGATTAGTAATGAGGGAATAAGCAGAGATCAGAGAGATAAGTAAAGTGAAAGTTCCTTGTACAATGTGAGAACATTCTGCTTCAGGCTAAGCCGGACCATACTGAAGAAGCAGATCATCACATGCCATCTTATTTTGCATACACAGGGTAATCATGAGTACAATGTATTCCCAACTGTTGCTGAAGTTACAAGTATTTTTGTGTTCTGCTCCAGGTTCAGTGTGATATATCTTGCTACAAACATATTTTGTATGACAATGACCTTTTCACACCAACATCCTAACAGCAGGTTATTTGCGTATCCATTAATTAAACTTCCGCCAGCTCCCTTTTCTTATCGTCTTCAAAATTGTGATATGCGAAGACTAACAAGATACAATTTAGAAAGGATCTTTTTTCTCAGTTTTGAGCAGATAGAAGAAACTTTCAGTGTGAACAAGAGTTAAAGTCATCTATCAAGACAAAAAACAGTATTTGCCAGGATATTTATATCTGAAATAACAATCATCCAAAGATTGCTTTGTCAGCTCAGCAGAGTTTTCAGTCCATTCATGGATTATGAAGGACCACGGTCCTGTTCTCAGTAAATTCCTGTCTTTGAAAACTCTTCATGTGTGCCTAGAGCTCTTTGTTGCATTCCTCACTGCTTATCTGGGCAGATGCACTGGGCTGCACACACAGGCAGAAAGATTTCTCTGTCTGGAACTCTTTCCTCAATAGTCCTCCATTTATTCACTGTATCTTTTTTGACATTTGACATGGTGCCTCACCACGTCCTTCTCTCTAAATTGGAGAGATGTGGATTTGAACGATGGATAAAGAATTGGTTGGCTGGTCACAGCCAAAGGGTTGTGGTCAATGGCTCTATGTCTGGATGGAGGCCGGTCACAAGTGGTGTCCCTCAAGGGTCTATCTTGGGACCGGTGCTTTTCAACACCTTTTTCAACGACATAGATGAGGGAATTGAGTGCAACCTCAGCAAATTTGCAGATGACACCAAGCTGATTGGTGCAATGGACACAACAGAGGGAAGGGATGACATCCAGAGTGACCT
>NW_010117303.1:0-1406 GCF_000699245.1 Pterocles gutturalis
GCAGCCGAAACACAGCGCATGCGCACAGAAGCTCTCTGACCGTGCTCGCTTCTGCCACCCGATGACCAAAATAAAGTACTGCAGGTGAGAAAAAGCGCATGCGCATAAGAGCTCCTTGGCTGTGCTCGATGCTGCCACGCGATGACCTGGTACTGCAGCTCAGAACCTGCGCATGCGCAAGAAGGCGCTTTAGCTCTGCTCGATGGTGCCACTTGAGCAGCAAAATGCAGTACTGCAGCTGAGGATCCGCGCATGCACAGGAAGAGCTTCGGACCGTGCTAGTGCTGCAGCTGAAAAGTTGCGCATGCGCAGAAGACCGCTTTGGCCATGCTCGGTGGTGCCACCCCGTGACCAATGTTCGGTACTGCAGGGGGGGCAGCCGCACATGCGCAGCGGTGCCGCCGTGCTCCACGCTGCCGTCTGCTGTACCGAGCGTTGGTCACCTGGCCAGCAGCTGCTTCCTGCTGCAGGCAAGAGAGAGCCCTCCGGGCGAGGAAGGATCCCTCTTCATTGTCCGGAGCGGTCCAGGCAACTGATGTGCACCGCAGGGTCTGTGCCATCACCGACAGCTCGGTGCAGTCAGTGCAGTGCACGGCCACGTGTCTTGGAAGCCTTGCTGCGGAAAGAGTTGGGGTTGTTCAGCCTGGGAGGAGACCTAATAGCAGCCTTCCAGTACCTGAAGGGGGCCTACAGGAGAGATGGGGAGGCACTCTTGATCAGGGAGTGTAGTGAGAGGACAAGGGGTAATGGGTATAAGCTAAAAGAGGGTAGATTGAGACTAGACATTAGGAAGAAATTTTTCACTGTTAGGGTGGTGAGGCACTGGAACAGGTTGCCCAGGGAAGTTGTGGATGCCCCATCCCTGGAGGTGTTCAAGGCCAGGCTGGATGAGGCTTTGAGCAAACTGGTCTAGTGGAGGGTGTCCCTGCCCATGGCAGGGGGGTTGGAACTTGATGGTCTTTGAGGTCCTTTCCAACCCAAACCATTCTATGATTCTATGATTCAACCAGACCCTCCTTATTTGTGAGAACAGGATCTAGCATTGCTCCTCTCCTAGTCGGTTCATCCACCATTTGCATCAGGAAGTTATCATCAATGCACTGGAGAAACCTCCTGGACTGCAGATGGCTGGCTGAGTAGGCCTTCCAGCAAATATCAGGGTAGTTAAAATCCCCCACAATAACCAGGGCCTGTAATTGCGAGGCTGCTACCAGCTGCCTGTAGAAGGCCTCGTCGACTTCCTCATCCTGATCTGATGGCCTGTAATAGACACCCACGACAGCATCACTTGTGCCAGCCTGTCCATTAATTCTCACCCACCAACAGTCTCAACTCGCTCGTCACCCACCCCTGGGCAGTACTGAATACATTGTAGTCGCTCTCTCACATACAGAGCAACTCCCCCA
>NW_010117304.1:0-6876 GCF_000699245.1 Pterocles gutturalis
GGCCAGCGTGAGGCGCCGCGGGAAAACGGGGGCACGGCCGGGGAAAAAATGCCAACGGCGTTGGCTCTGTGTACAGCCGGGTGATCGGAGAAGTTGAAAGATGATGTAAGGCGAGGGTCAATTCATGACCTGTTCTTTCCTTTTTTTATTTGCTTCCTCGGCAAAGACCGCTCGCACGACCTCCAGCAGGGATGGGAAGGGCGGGAAGCTCGTGTTGCCGTCCTCCGTTACCCTCCGGTTCCTGGTGATACGGAAGGAGATCAGGCTTGCGATGGCGTTTTCCAGCATGGTGGTTGGCATACGCACAGCGGCCGGTGGAAGACGTCTCACAGTTGCGTTGGTGACCCTGGCTGTTCGGAGGCAGAGGCTGACTGCCACCCACCCTGAGGAACGGCCCCAGATTGTGCCGGAGAACCACCCGCAATGGCTGCAATGAGTCCAAGAGTCGTACTTAGCTCTAAGTGCTTACACACTTTGCAACTCCCGTAGGCTCAACCTTTCTCGGTCTAACTACACTTACTAACTGGAAATCCACACACTTAAGTGACAGTTTTCATCAACACAAAGAGCCATACAGAAGCAGGTGCACAGAAATGGTGACCTGATGTGCGAGCCATCTGTGTTAACTAGCTCAATGGGTCAGTGCATGCCAGCCGGGTTAAACACATCTGTCACAGGGCCTTCCACATGCAGAACAGCAGGAGCTCATCCTACAGACTGTGATGGACGTCTGGCTTTTTATCTCTTATATGCTGTAATTGTTATATTTCATGAAGAAAGCTAGAATTTGTGGATTTTATTCAAGAACTTTTATTAAATTGAAATGCAAACACCATTGCAAAGAGATTTTACAATAACAAAAGACTGAAAAGTCCATCAGAAAGCTACAGACTTCAGAACAATATTGATCTTATGAGCAACATTGCTAACAGATTTTATTAAAGCCAGCATTTTCAATATTAAGAACTTAAAAAATAAATTTTAAAGCATTTTCCTTCAGAAACACTTAAAAACAATGAAGAATTCCTGAGCAACTATTTTATACTAGTATTCTCAAACCAATGTACATACTGCATATGAAATCTACTTTCTATAATTTCATAAATTTTAGACATTTACAAAATATTTGGATCTGGTTCATAGAATAATTGTGCTTCAAGTTATTCTGTTGCTACAGTAATGACACTATGATAACTTCGATGTTCCAGATTGCATACAAATTCTGAAATTGTAATGGAAAAAATGCCTAGCTTGTATTGCAAGGCTAGCAATGAAATGCTATGTATATGCAAAGTGGAAATAATTTTGCTTTAAATATTGGATCACCTCTTTCTCTGCCAGCAAGTGTCCTGTTAATTCTGCATATTATTCAGAATATGCGATTTAATTTATAAGTAAGTTTCCATGAGAGACCTGCTGGTGCAATTAAAGGCAAGGAAGTTCCAGAGACTTCTACCTGCACTTAACAGCATGGCAGAAATTCGAACAAATACAATTAGTTAATGACTGCTGACATGTTTTTTCTGGGCAGTATTTTTTTCAGACCAGCACCTTCAGTACTGCTGTATTTTACACAATGACTAAAAAAATATATGAAACACAATATAAAGATTTCAGAAGCCCAGATAGTGCTGAGTATCTCTGAGCAATATAATGCATATGTGGAACTGATGGTTGTGTTATTCCAGATGATGAATGGTATTTGTAGTCAGAATAAAAAAGATTGCTTTCCATGATGAAAAATAAACAACACTAAAGGAGGACAGGAGCTCTTTCTGAGTACAGCTGAGCAGCAGTTTCCACTTCCTTTTGGAATGAATGACACAGGGATGAGAATTAAGAGTGGTCTACAGCATTAGGAATATTTAAAAATATGATTTGACATAATTGTATTTCTGCATGTATTATGCACGTAGAAAAAATCTGCCTCTTCCTAGACACGTATAATTTTCTGTCCTACTGAAGGGATATTTTCTATAAGTGACTTCTGCAAAGATTTCCAGCATCCTGTAAAAATTCTGCTCAGTGCTACATCTGTAAAACTGACGGTTGCAGTCTTTGTAGGAATTGAAGTGAAATCTTTCTGTTTTTACTGATGTCAAAATGAGGTGAAGGTACTCAGCAGTTCACAAAAACAGACCCAAAAGCAGCATTATATATATAAAAAAAAAGTTAAAGACAGGGTCTAAGACAAGAAGCATCACAAAGTAGAACAGGTCATTAAACCTTCCAAAAATAAAAGAGGAAGATGTAAAAAAAGATTCCTTATATCTAACTGCTCAACATACGAATGCCTTGAGTGTAAGCCCAGCTTTTAGCATATCAGCACTGTAAGAGGCCACACAACTAATTCAGGTATTTTTTTTCTTAATTACTTCTGCCAGATATAATAGGTTTTTTTAAAATCTTAGCTTAAATGGGAGAGATGTATTTTAAGTCTGACTTGGTAATTTTCCAAATTTATCACCAAGACAGGGCTTTCTGATTAAGGAAAATGTCAGCAGATACTTGTCACAGGTACAAACTAAACAATACCTAGAAATGCCAAGAAACAATTTAGTAGTATCCCCAAAGTTCTTTTTCTCTTGGAGCTTCTAGGTCATTACATTATCTTTAATAAATAAAAAATAGAAGAATGCTTAAGAATGATAGGAATATGTGTGAAACAATATAAATAGATAAATACACCTCATCTGTAGAGCTGTCTGAAAAATTGAAGGTTGCTTTTAAAAACAGTGTGGTACACTTTATTTCTCTTGATTTTTTCCTTAGGAATGTAGGAAATGCAGCAGCAGATCAGATGAGGGGTCTAGTTCTTGAAGTGTTCTGTTTGCCTGGGACCAATATCAGATGCATGGAAGAAAATCCTGTGAGTGACAGGAAGTGAATGACTACTTCTCATGTTTCGGATTTTTTTCTACTCACATATAATAGCTGATCCACAGTAAGAGATTTCGACATTTAGCATTTAATAAGGCTTTACTATTGTTGACTATCAGGTCGCTGTGCATATCCCCATTTTACATATAAAAATATTTTCTTCTCTTCCTTTTTTTCTCACAAACTCATTTATCACTCCTCTCAGTTCTACTAGTTCTCATTTTTTTCCTGTCTACTCTTACATTTGATTCTTTTGCTTCCATTTTCTGTTCTCCTTTCCTCTCTTCTCAGCTGTAGTCAAGATGCAAGTTTATCCCCTCTGATTTCTTGAATTATCTACCTATATACCATCCTATAGTGACTGTACTGCTCTTCCATTCTCTGCCACATGCAGCAACCATGTCCCTCTTCCCATCATTTAGCTCTCTTTTATCCCCATATATTATGTATTTCTGTATGCCATTTATCTTTAATCTCCTGCTTGACATACACAGGAAAGATGAAGAAATTCCCTTTTCTGTTTCAAAATGGTTTTCAAGGCAGGGCCACAGGATTGTTTCAATTAATGTAATTCAGTTCATCTTTCCACACTCACAGGAACTGGAGTCTGAATTTACTGTGAGGGTTTGAGATAGCTGAGAGCAGGGTTAGTCTCCATTTTCACTCCTTTAGGGACAGTCTGAAGGTTTACTTCTCAGGAAGTCAGCTAAAAACAGGTCTTTCTAAATAGCAAGTATCGATAAATGCTTAGTTCCATTGCTGAGATCCAGAATCAGGGCATCTCTGACAGCTCAGCTCATTCAGTCCTAGCGAGCTGGGCACATGGGCAGTGACAAAAAACTTTTCAGCCCACAAAAGGGACTGATGCTTGGCTGCCAAGCTGGTCAGTATAGGTTCCCCTATAAGATGGACGTTTCTCTGTTATTTTTTCATATTAAAAACTTCTCATTTTGCTACACATCTCGTACATATATACATATATATCCCATCCTAGTACTACCAGTGCAACACAAGTGATGATTGCATGACAAGCTGTTAACAAAAATAATTTGAACATTACAAGTAAGATTTTTTTTTTAATCTTAATAGAATGATTCACAGTTTGACGTACAAAGTAAAACACTTTTGTCTGCCTTTTTAAAGGGAGCAAAAAATACTCTGAGGTAGCAATTCTTTGAGAATATGATGCCTGATCTCACAACACTTTTCATTTAATTTGTCTTTATGGCTTTGTAGAAGATGTCTAATATCTGCCAACTGGCTTAGATGACTTTGGTTTCCTTGTACAACACCTTCAAATTGTTTACAGTTAATGAAAAATGATTAAATCCATTTACAGGCTTCATGATGTGAACTCCACATACACAATGCTTCAGAGATCACAAAAAAAATTCTGCTTATTCATTTTGAACACCTGCTGTTACTACACTTTAAATATATAAATGACATTTAAAGCAACGGTATATTTTCCAGCCATTTAAACATAGACACATAAACAGATAAACCACATAATTCACTGCTTTAACATAAATCAACTATCATTATATATTTGTTTTACAGTTTGTTCCATAAACAGATATATCCTCCCTAATCCTACTAGTATTATATAAAGTCAGTTTACTGTAATTTTATTGAATAATCTTTGCAGTTACATAGTATCATCATGACCATTCTTCAAGCCTGCATTTTATGTGACAGTGAGTTTTGGGAGAACATGTCCCACTTCAATAAATCATATTTCTTTAAAATTCAGGAATATTACACTGAAATACTAAAATTGTACATCAAGTATGTATTTGCTAAAGAAAGAAGTCTAATTAGAAATTTAAGATAATGAGTAATATTTGTCAATACTGAAGAAAAACTGCTAATAAAATGAGTTCAAGTCCAAAGGAAAGATAATTAACTAAAAAAATATATATTTGATTTTATGAGTTTTATAAAATTAATTACTTCTGAAGAGCTTTTATGCTTCCTTTTAAGGCTTTTATGCTACTAAAAAGTAATTCACACTTTAAGTGATACATGCATAAATTTGACATTGAAAACACAGTTTAAACTTCCGAAATAATTATTAGAAAGTGTGAAATTTGACTAATGGTGCAAGAGCTAGATGGCTAATCTGTTCCTGGGGTAAATTCTCTATGTCAAAGGAAGTGTCAAAGCCTGTTATTCCCCACAGGCACGTCATAATTTTACAACAATTGACTGTGTACAACTGCGGCAAAATCTCATCTATTTCCTAATAAAAAGCTTTTCCTTAAAGAGCTGCAAGCAAAAATATTGTTTCAAACAGAAAGAATGGAGTATTGGAACATCCAAAGGCCCACACATCTACTTGAAGGTTATTCTGATTTTACAGAACCCTAGTTTATTCTCTTCTTAATGTACTTTCAGATGTTAAAGGCCACTTTCAGAAGGTGTTGCTCCTTGGGAGTAACAAGTTGTTTTGGAAAATAAAAGCAAATCCAAGGGAAAAACAATCAACCTGGACGTTTTTTCAGCTTAAAGAATTAAATATATTTGTGAAAATTGTGTTTGAATTGTATTTAGCTAGTGAGTCCCTCAGAAAACATAGCGACCTCGGAGCAGTGAGCAAATGTACCTTTTCCACTCTGGCTGAATTTCCCTTTTCAAAGAAAGCCATGGTTATTTGTCATTTTGAGACACTGATCAACAAAGATGGGAGAGAACCTACACCTCACAATGTATTGTAGGCTACAGCTATTCTGCAGCTTCAGTACCAATTTATGGCAAAGCACAGAAACTCTTCCCACTCAGTTCTCTTTCTGTGTTGATTACTGGAGGTACACATATAGATACCTATAGTTAGGCAGGACGAATCATACACTTAAAATCTGCTAAAAGTTGCGTCTGTTTGCCTCAGGTCCAAAGTAACCAATATGACAGCAACAGCCTGCTGCTGACACCTTATCCCATGCTTTCTTTGGTTTACAGCACCTGTGTAGCCACCTGTGTTTTACCCTAAGAAATCCACTACATAAGGAAAATCTTTAGGCTATTGCTTGGTAAGATTCCGTAGCCTCTGCATCACCAGATGCACAACCAAAGGCCTGTAGTAGCATGTCTTTATGAATGGCATTAGGAGTAGAAAACAACACCTTGGCTCAGATGTGGCTACTTGTGCAAAGAAAGAGAATGTGTCTGATCTGGATCAGCTCTGTCAGATTCAGTCAGAGAGAATATATTATGAGTTTACATATATGCACGCACACAAGTTGCTGCCCTGCAAAACATTCCAGTTTTGACTGATAAGTTGATGGTTTCTTTGCAGTACTTTTAGCATCTCTAGAAAATTTATAAGATACACTGCAAATGCTGCAGTAAAATTGTCCCGTTAACTATAACTAAACAAAATTTTATGTTTGGCTGCTCTGTGGAGTAGCCACTTCATGTCTTCACATGTTAAATAAGTGGCTGAATTAAGAATCTAAGAAACCTTCCTACACATTCAGCAGAGCATCCTGACTGCTCTGATAGACCTCTAGAAGTGGGCAGTATGTTGCCTGTATAGAAGACACAGGCTCTAAATTTGATGCCCAAAGTAAATTTTACAGTACACACACACACACAGTTAAATCCTGAAGTCCTGCCAGTGGAATAGCTGGACAGCTTAACTGATCTGTATTTGAGCAGTTCCATGACATGAAGGTACAAGGTGAGAATCTGATTTGCCAAATTAGATGTGGCCTTCTGGGACCTTCAAAATCTGAAAGTATCTTTTGGCTGGGTCTGCAGCAGGTTACCTGATACTACAGGAAGGCTGGCTCAGTGCATAAAATCATGAAGAGCTGGAGAAATGTAAAGCTGTTTAGGAAGGGCAAGAACAGAAGAGAGCTTATCTATAGTAAATACACTTTCCTTCACATGTACAGTACAATTTTCCTTACCTATGTTTCAGATTTCCCCTGAAGCTAGTGATACTGGCTAAATATTTGGCCCATTTTTAATTTGTCATCAATTTTTATATATATA
>NW_010117305.1:0-51133 GCF_000699245.1 Pterocles gutturalis
GCTGACAGGCCAGTAGTTCCCCAGGTCCTCCTTACCGCCCTTCTTGCAGATGGGTGTCACTGGCAAGTTTCCAGTCTTCTGGGACCTATCCTGTTAGCCAGGAGTGTTGATAAATGATGGGGCTTGGCAATCTCCCCTGCCAGCTCCCTCAGCACTCTCGGGTGGATCCCATCTGGCCCCATAGACTTGTGTGTGTCCATCTTAAATGTCTGTGGCTGTTGTCTTCTCACCTGAAAGGCCAGTGCTTGCATTTAATGATGCTTTCAACTGTAGGCAGCAGCAGGCATGGCAGAGGCGTGGGCTGGTGTCTGGGCTTGGCTTCCAGTTAGACCGACACACCGACAACCTGCACCCTTCCCCATAGCCAGTGCCGGGGTCCCAACAGCCTTCCTGTGGGCATCCTGGGCTGTAGCCATAAAAAACTCAGTTTTCCTTTTCAGTGTGGTTAACTGGCATAAAATTGGCAGTGCCTAAATACTAATGTCAGTGGGATCTGACAAAAGAGCTATCATGCTTGTGAGAGAAGAGCACATGGAGCGAACAGGTCCTTCTGCTGGTGACCACCCATGGATGGAAAAACGAAAGGAGGTTTTGTTGTTTGGTTTTGTGGGGAATGAGCAGAACAGAGGGCTTGGGCTTCTGTGTCTCCTGCATCTGGAGCAGGTGAGATGTGCAGAAGGGAGCAGCAAGCCAGAGATGAGGCAGGGATTGAAGTGGAGGCAGGGCAAGGCAAGCACAAGCAGGTGACAAAAATAAAAAAGCATCTGTAAAATTGGTGGCTAATAAAGGGGGGTCCTAGAAACAGATGGAATGGAGCAATAGTGTTCCCAAAATGTCTTTTTTTCCATAATATGGGATGTTTGAAAAGGCCATTATTTCTCCTTTAAAAAAATATATATATATTTCCTTTTTTTCTCTTCGTTCTTTCTCTTGTGGGAGGCCTGGGACTTGACAGCGTTGGCTCTTGTCCAGCATTTGTTCTGACCTAGATTTTGATCTCTGTTGTTTTCCCCTACCTTCTGCTTAGCTGGCTACTACTTCTTAAAGACATGCATATAATCTATAAAACATTTGTGTTTCCCATTAGTTTTACTTTCTATTTTCAGGAGATTCTGAAAACTATAACAAAGAAATTTCAATTACAATGACCCTAAATGCTTTGGGCTGCTAGGGAAACATAGAGCAAGTCCAAATAATTGTAATCAGCAAGGGAACTTCCTAGACTACTTAGTAAAGAGTTCAGAAGTGAGAGATTAAAAAATAACAAAACAGTGAAAAACGCTGTACATTAATCAGCACTTGTCTTCTCTCAGTGGGCTGCAGCAGTTTGCAATACCTTCTCTGACAGCACTGGAGAGCTGGTGTACCTCAATCAAACCCTTGAAATCAAGTAATTATTATTGCAATACAGCCTCGAGCCTTGAGCATAGTTTGGGATCTTTTGTGCTGGGTGATGTGCATGTGTGTATAAAAGACAATCCCTGTCCCAAAGTGTTTAGAGTGGAAAAACACACAAGTTGGAAAGAAGAAAGGGGGTTGATGTGCTTTATGGTCCCTGTTTTCCAGCTGGAAGCAACAGGCAGACTCTGGTTGGCATCACTTGGGAATCTAGCCTCTTTCTTCTTGATCTCTTTTAGCAGTCCTATCCGTGATGATCCTGTTGTTCAGTGCTCAGCCACTTGGACTGTGGAGTAGATATGTTACTGTAAATACAAAGATATGGAGAAACAAACCCTGTGGTTTGCATAAGGACAAACAATTGAGCCTGAGTAGAAAATAACCTGTGTAGTTTCTTGATGGGTTAAAAAAAAACCAGTAGGAAAAGTGCTTACCTGGTGGGGAGCTGGAAACACCATTTATCGTAGTGGAAGGTAGACCAAGCTATTCCCTGCTGAAGTTTATAACCGCTTGGTTGTCACATCAGTGGGCTGTAAAGGACTGCGGGCTCTCCCAGCAAGGACATGAAGGCCCAGAGAGAGCAGAGCTTTCCCAATGCACGTAGCTCTGGCCTGCTCTCTTACCTGGCCCTTCTGTAGCTAAGCAAATCCCTTTGTGACTGTGTTGGTGAGGATTTGTAACCACATGCGCCACACTCATAGCACAGCCAAGCATCTGCCAAAAATGAGACTCAACGTATGCGCTGAGGAGCAGCAAAGTGCAACACCATTGTTCAAGTAGCCCTCATCAGAAAGCACTTTTGTTTGGTTGGTTTTTTTTCCTTTTCCTCCCCTCCAAAAACTCAAGTCAGTGACAAACAAGCCATGTGTGTGTGCACACACCACGTACCAGGATTCCTCTTTCTTACCCTAAAAGGACAAGGTGAGCATGCAGTCCCACCGCCCCTCTCCTTTAGGTGTGCTGCATCACCCAGTGTAATTCATACACTAATCCTGTTTGATGATCCAGAAAGAATGTTTCAAGAATGTTTCATCCCTCAGTAATTTCACTAACCTCTCCTGGCAACACAAAAAGGGGAGGTAATGAAGTGGTATTTTCAAAGAATATAAAACCTAGACAACCCTTCTTTCGTTTGAGAATGGTTAGTAGGCGTATAGAGGACTTCTCCACATGGCTCTGCACTTCATCTGTGACTTGAAAAGAAAAACACAAACCTCATGGGATACTAATTCAGTCCTTGGTTTCTTTCTCGTATCAAATGCTGCCAACTGTGCCTTAAATTTGGGCCAGATGCATGATGGTTTTATGATGTGATTCTGTTACGAAGTCTGTGTTGAATATAACAGAGGTTCTGATAATGGGGCTGCTCTGTTAGGGGCAATGGTACAACGCTGGCTCGGGATGCTGGCGGTATTTACTCTGTGGCTGTGTGGGGGTGTGTCTTCAGCAGAAATTAATGGTTGGGTTTACCAGGGTGGATAAGATTACTGGAGCTGATTGGGTCTGTTAGTGTGGCAAGAGGAGCAAAACACGTTCTGATGCACTGGAGTTTGGTTGAGAGCCTCCATGTCACCCTTATTTGAACAAAAAACATCAGTTTTGTTCAGGTTCCTGAATCACTTGTGTGCTGCTGCAGGCACTGCTTCTGTACGTTGCCATGGCAGGCCCTCTCCTTGTCCAAATGGACACAATAGGCAAAGAGGGATTATGCTCATCTTGGAGTCAAGGGGTTTCGTTACCCACCACAGAAAAGACGTTGCACAGCTGGGCTTGAAAGTAACACAGCTCCCAAGTCCAGTTTAGTGCACGGGACGAACTTGCAACTGAAACCTGATGACAAGACTATCCTGTTCCTTTCTGATCACGTCATGTCCCAAAAGCTTTGTGGAGGATCAACCAAATCTCCTGTGTTTTCCTTTACTAAGCTCAGTGAAGTAGTACAAAAAACAGAATGCTTTTTCTGCCACCTTGAATTTGCAGTGATTAAATTGTGCTGTTGTAGGGGGTTAATTTTCCTGGACAGATATTAGTAATTATCTGTTAATATGCTTAAGTAATCTCAAGGACATATGTCTTTACAGCGACTTAGCTAACAGAAATTGGCATAATTCCCTTGAATTTGGGCTCTCTAACTAAGTGTCATCTCCTCATTTTCTTCTCTTTCCTAATAATTTGATTGTGTCTTCACGTCGTGATGAAAATTTCTTTTCTTGACTTATCATTTATTTCCCAGGGAGAGCCCAAACAGCCTTGTTGTCACCTGCTCTTAAAGCTGCCTGTTGATGCAGAGATGGAGGAGAACCACTGGTATAGCTTAGCAAAAACATGGACCAGGCATGGCCGCAGGACTCCTGTGCATGTGTATGTATGTATGGTTTTTAAAAAATCTTCTAACACAGTGAGTGCATTATGTAATGAGTTCCTCATACTATAAAACTTCCTATGGAGATAAAATACTAATTTTTATTGCGAGGGAGTTCGGGGGCTGTGAGTGAGTGAGGCTAACTCAGTACTAGCCTGGTGAACTACATGGGCTTGCCCAGGGCTCATTCACCTCCTGATAAACCCGCTGTAGTTGTTGAAGCAGGGCTTTACAGGGGGAAGAGCCAAGAGGTGTTTTAAATGCAAATTATTTGGCTTTGCACGGGACTAAATGGCTGAATTGTATGGCTAGTGTGATGCAGGATGGCAAATTATGATGCTAACAGTTTGATGTACCAAGGATAAACCATTCCAGTGGAACACACAGCTTGCCCATTTTTTCTGTGCTTTTGATAAATACAAATAATTTGAAAAGTTCTCTACGCAAGAAAGAAGCACATTAGTTACTAAAAATAAAGGGAAATAGAGTCAAATATCCTCAAATAGTAGCATAAAACCAGTAATTAGGACTGAATTCAATCTCCAAATGCGATGCAAGAACTCTTTATGAGGCAATTACATTTCTGCCTAAGATTCTTCCAGTCAAAAATACTTTTACAGTGGAAACATTTTAAAATATTACAAACATTACAGTTTATCCCCCATTTTTTATTTGTCTTGAGGCTCTGTTAGCTGAGCAGCCATGGCAGTGATGGACTCAAATTCATGCACACACACAAAGATCATATCTTTGGTTGTCAGCCATTGTTGTGTTAGTCTGTCTGAGATGGGAACAGGAAAGCCCATTATCTGCATCTCATTTCTTCTTTATCCTTTCCATTGTGTCCTCAAATCCCTGTTCCTAGAGGCCATCAGTGGCAGGAGTGGAGGTAGCTCCTCTCCGCGAGTCTGACACCAACCCTTTTCCATTCTGTTTCAGCCCAGTTGTGTGAAGATCATCACACAAACAGGGGTCTTTTCTTTCCACGATGGTGGTGCGGTTGTTTCTCTGCTTTGCTGGTTTCATCTCTCAGCTACTTCTTGGGGGGTGGCTGTGCTAAGCTGCACACCGGTGTGACAAGAGGAGAGGGCATAGGAACGCTCTCCATTTTTTTAGACAAGGCACTGTGGAACAGTACCAGAAGCTACAGCAGCCAAAGCCATTAACTTCTTTTTTTTTTTAACCTGCTTAATCAATCAATGCTGTGGCAAACTCGGCAAAGTTGTGCCATGATGCTGGGCTGTGCTGTGCAAAGCTGGTGAAGTACAGGCTGAATATCTGCCACAGCAACCGGCAGTGCTGCAGGGACCCCAGCAGCCGCAGAGCTGCTATCAAGAGGTCTCAGATTTACTTGAGGTTGAGACAAGAGAGAGTTCCGCGGAACGTGGCTGCGGAACGCCCTGTACCAGCAGGGTCTTGCCTGAAGCCCTGCCCTCGCAAACATTTACGCTGTAGCAGATGTGAGATACTACATGGCTGCTTTCCAAAGTGTGGGATAGGAAGACTTGGAGAGGGTGTATTATCATTTCCCTGACCACTGCAGGTGCAAAGAATTTGGGAACAATATTTGCTCTGGAGCCAAATTGCTCTCAGACTCCCTCCTATGTTTATTCAGTTGAAGAGAATTACCCAGCTTTTCTGCTGTGCAACAATCACAGGGCAAGAATTCCCAGACAGAGTATTTTTCTTTCTTTTATTTTATTCCCTTTTGAAACATGTGTCTAGACAAGTGACAGGCAAAGCTCAAATTGTTTGGTTGCATATTTGAAAGGTACCTGAATGTTTCCTCCCTCAGTCCATCCACCTGAATGCATTCAACCTGCCTGGTAATTGGGCCGAGAGCCTCCAGAGAGCAACTTGTGAGCTTTTAATCTCCTCCTAGTTTTAAGGAGTTCAAAGACCTCTCAACCACAGGGCTTTTGGAAATACTTTGCTCTCTGGATTTCTGATTCTGTCTCAAATCAAGCAGCACAAGGAAGCATAAAACTGTTAAAAAAAATTTTAAAAAAATATATATACACACTCCCCAGCCCTCTAAAGCATAACATAACAGAAAAGTGTTCTTCATTCAAACTGAAAATGCAAAGAAGCTGCTTTTTGGTTCAAACTGCAGTATGAGAAAAGGAGAAATATTTGAATACATTTTAAAGCTCATGTAGACCAGGAGCTTACTGCCAGTAAGTAGCACACTGCCCTGATGCCTGTGGTATGTAACGCTGCAGAAGTTATGTCGTCCTGTGAAATGGGCCACACAGGACATTGTACAGACCTTGGTCATGGTTATAAGTGGTTTGTTGAGCTGAAAAAATGCAGTTAGTCAAATCCATTGGATTTCGGTGGGATTTCACAGGGATGAAAAAGTCTGTTACAATGTTGATGGCAACCTTTTCATTGCTTGGATCAATAAGTATTTTCCTGCTCTAAAATAATTACAGAGTCAGGGCTATTTGCTAGAAACAGTTAAAAATGATTAAGGGTAAGTGAAGGCAATCAAAAGCCTCTTACATTATCTGTCAATACATTTTATTACCTTTTGTCCAACCAGTGATGCAGATGGTCCTCTGAGCAATGAATTACCAAATGTTTTTGATAAAGTTTGTCCCATTTATACTATGACATCATTTTAAAAAAGTTTTTTTTATTATTTCGGTTTTACTTTAGTAAGTCATCTCAGGAACATGCTCCGCCTCAGTTGGGTCATTTCTCCCAGTTGCACTTGTTCTGACACAGAGGTAGGAAGGGGGCGGGAGCAATCTGGTTCAAAATGCAGAGCTGTGCTGTGGCTCCAGTCTCTCCACCACCCCACTGGATTGGTGCTGACACACAGTAAATACCTGAGATGAGACAAAACGTCGAACTTAGTGTGGGAGTGGAGGTTCACTGCAATAAATTGGGTAGGAAATAGTGGTTTCTGCTATCCAGCACTTAATTTTTGTTCTTATTTTTCAGTTAGCAACCTATAAAAAAATTATTGCAAAACTCAACTCTGGCTCTCCAGAGTCAATAACATCCCCTGTGCCAGGTGGTGTAATAATTCAAAATAGGGCAGACCCAGGAGAGAGTTAGATTGGGTTAGCAAGCAAAATCCACAACTCCAGCTGGTTCCTTACTGCTAAAGGCTGAGTAAGGAGAAACCCAATATTGCAGCTCTACAGTAATGCTGGAAGATGGCAATTTCCATTCCATTCAAATTTTAACATGAAAAAAAGTATTTATTTGGCTTGATAAATTCCACGCGTCCTTCCCACCTGTTTCCATTTTAATGCAAAAATAGAAACATTCTAGTTCGTATCTTGTTTCCAAGTTGGCAGGAGAAGTCTCTGGGTTGGCTGGTTGTGCTGTAACTTATCAGAATATTGGTGTAGCTCAGTCTCTTTATTTTGCTACCTTTTTCTTCCCCCCCAATGTACTGAATACTGAGAGCTGGTTCTTCAGTTGATGTCAACTGGCAAAGTTCTGGCTTTTCTGGAGAAGAGAGCCTGGACCTGTGGCTAATGCAAATCACCGCGAAGTTGGGTAATGTTACTAAGAAAACATTCCATAATAAGCTGTGCGCTCAGGGTTCCTCGGGGAGGAAGAAGGGTTTGGTGTACCTTAATCACAGGGTGACTTTGAGACACAGCAATGTCGTAGGCATGAAAAGGGAAATGCAATCTAAGGGGAGAGATGAGGCAGTGACAGTGCAGCAGGCACAAGTGAGAGCTCGGCTTGAACATGGTGTGCTTTTTTTTGTTCATCAAGAAACACGAAAGATGAGCTGAAGCAGGAGCAGTAGCGGAAGTCTGTCGATGAGATGGCAAGGACAGGCAGGCCTCGCTTGGGAGAGGAGGCTGGGAGGGAAGCATTGAGAAAAGCAATGACTGAGATTTCTGCCTACAGCTAAAAATTAAGGCAGGTGAAGAAGATTTCTTTAGGCAAGTGTGCACTGGCATGAGAATGGTAATATAAACCATCATGGATGGACTTCGTCTGGAATTAGAGAAACGCTTCCTAACAACTGGTGGTGGCAAGTGCAAACCCTCACTGCTGTGAATCTCTTCTTGCTCGAGCTGCAAGGTCCAACAGGAATCATGCCTGTTGGCTCTTAGCAGATGTCTCTTGGTTTGGAAAAGGACATCAGAAAACTGTTTATCAGGAAAAAAAATAAGGATTATATAAAAAGTATGTTTCTGCCTAAGAAATGCATGCTTAGACCGGAATAATGCAGGTAACGACAAAGAAATGAAATACTTTTAAGGAAATCGGCAGGGAGAAGTTGCTATGTGCATTTGTCTACATCCCATTCAAATGTCCAGGTAAGCACAGAGGGTGGCTAGGAAAGGGTACTCTGGAGAGGCTCAGGCATGGGTGCCGTCAAAGTGCCTGGGGCCGTAATGCTCTTTCTTGTGTGTAAATACAAGCTGTGAACTCCTCAAAACATGTTCCTGCCATGCCTGCTTTCAACCTGCCCGTGTGCAATGCGGAGAGGTACCTGCGCAACTGCTCAGTCTGAAAACCATCCCACAGCAGATGTATCGTGCAAGGATGACAGCAGCTAACTAACACAGCAGCTAACTAACAGTGTGACCAACCCCCCCCCCCCCCAATTGTTTGAGTGTTACCAATGCAAGGGGAGCCACTGTGCTGCCCTGGCTTGGGGAGCCACTTCATATGCAGCTTGTCAACATAGAGAAAGCATTTTTTTTTTTTAAAATCTGTGGGTGATGTAAAGAATAAAAGACTTTAGTGAATAAGCCTAAATAAAGAGTGAGCATTTAAACAAAGAGCCACTGTGGAATTTACAGGCAAATGCATGAACTGACCCATTGTAAAATGGACAGTGTTTACTCAAGGAGGCAATGGCCACTTCCAGTCTTTCAAATTTCCACCAAGTTTTAGGGGCTAAGTGCTAAAGAAGATAAAGAAGAGAGATGTTAATTAGTGATGGGATTTCATCTGTCTCGAGAGTTTCGCTAGGATGTAAGCATTAGCCCATCTTCAGTTCACCTGGATTAGCTTCAATCCTCAGATCACTGCCCTGCAGCTGATGAAAGACAGACACAGCAGCAGAATGCATCTGCTGGGAAAACTTTGTTGGCCACTCTGAACATCCTTTGCACCTCCATCACCTCCCATCCTTTTTGCACATTACAGCTACCTTTATTTGCAACTGTGCACAAAAATAATGGCCTAACAAGCAGGGCAGTATGTTGGTGCTACATTGAATGGGTTGTGCCATTGCCATTGCAGCAGAGGAACACAGCTTGCTTTCATGCGCTAGAGTCAATGAGAAGGAAAAAAAACCAAAACAGTCCTGCCATAGCTCTTTGGCAGAAGAGCAATAACTCCAACGCACGCCCACCCCCTCCCCCCCTAGACATACACGCTTTGCTGTGTTACAGGCAATGGTGTTCCTTGGAATGAAATGCCACAGCTGTGAACTGTGCTTTGTGTTAGACAGGAATGAAATGCTCTGTCCTTCACTTCTGTTTGCAACACAGGCAACGTGATTTTGGATTACATTACCTGAGTGATCAACATCCAAATTATTTGTCCAGACACAGCACAGCAGGGAAAAAACAAGCCACCTAAGAAATCTGTGCTGTAACTTCAAATACGTATATGAGTGTTTCCATGCTTGCAACTCTTCTGTGTAGCTGTCTAGTGATTCCCGCTGATTATCTAACCATATGTTTTATTTTTATCTTTATTTTAAAAAATTAAATGATTCAACACATTTTTTGTGGCATGTTAGATTAGCTAAAATAACATGTGGTCTTATCCTGCTCTGATTGAATTTAATGCCGCTGACTAAACTAATTCAGGATTAGGTCCCCAGTGAGGAAAAGTCCAGGCTACGTGTACAAGTAGCCAGGGCTGTAAATACAGTCCCTCCAGCTTGGGGACATATTGAGCTCATTTGTTACAGAAATAATATTTTTCCATAACCTAGACATATACAGATGGTCCAGTCCTGCACAGTACAGGCAAAGCCCCCAATGAATTAAGAAGAGAAAAAAACCCCCAAACAACAAGTTGAAAATTTGTGATTGCAATTAAGGTCAATATAGTATGATCAGTGTTGTTCTAAAACATAGATGTTGCAGTTTTTCTTTGTAAAAAGTTGTGGTCCAAACATGCTGCTCAGCTCTGAAGATTCACAGCAAGCATTGCACAATTCATGCAGTAAGGGTTGGCTCCCCTTCCAGTTACACTCTCTGCAAGTGCCAGGCTCTCACGCTGGTGATACAATTTTGTGCAATGGATTACCTGTGTGTCCCGCAAACAGTTTTTCCCAGGTGCAAAGCGGTGCACAGAACAACATCCAGAGGTGTAATGCTCAGAAGCTCCTGATAACTTCATGTGGCAGGTCCTGCACCGCAAGAGCCAGGGGTGACTAAGTCAGAATCCTCAGGGATGCCTCACAAATGCACAGCCTTCTAGGATGGGGGACAAGTTAAGTCTTGGGTGAAGTTTATCACAAGTTTGGCCCTTCCTGCTAAACCCTTTGGACAGCTGACTGACAGGGGAGTGAGAATGATCCGGGACAACAGAGAAGTGGCAATATTTTGTGAAACAAGGAAATGGCTTGCCAGTGCTAACTGCCCTGTAGGGTTCCACATGGCCGTGAGCGCTAATGCTCCAGGAGAACAGGATCTGTATCAGGGTACAGTAAAAAAGGAAAAAAATCTCTTCATCTGGTACATGCAACCAGGGTGATTTCAGATGAACTTGCTTTTTAGTGTAGCTGAGAATTCCCCAAGAGGAGGGCAGCTGGAGCAGCAATAGATATCGTTCAGGCACATCAAACCAAGCCCACCATTCGGGATGCTGTAGTCTCTTCCAACAGGGCATTAAAGACAAATTCAGTGGTTTTGGCTGATAAACTGTAGGAATTCAGTGCAAAACGTGTGCAGCTCACCTATAAATGTGATTCTGTATTTGTCAAAAAAAGGCATTATTCTAGCTGAGTCTTTCTTACCAACTTGTGGTCTCTCTGATGGTCAGTGTGGTTTACAGCAAAACCATGACCACCAGGGACAGAGGACCTGATGGTTATTAAAAATAATAGATCGACAAATGACATAACCCTGGCCATGGAATGAAATACTTGACACACCAGATGGGCCTTCTTATGACTTAATATTGATAATGTACTCAGAGGAGTTAGGAGAGTCATGCCAATAAACACAAATGCCTAAAATCTGTCTGCAACAAGGCTCTGTGATAAGGGATTGAAAAAAGAAAGTTCTTTCCTGGAATTATAAGAAGTTAAAAGCCGTCTTTTTTTTTAGAAGATAGGTATAAAGCTCTGTTCACAATTATTGGAGGTTACCAGTGTGTCCCCTCAAGGCTTTGTTCTAGGATGACTGCCACATGTCTTTGTGAAAGGGGAAGTTTTTCTGCATTACTTAGAACTGAGGTCGCTTAAATACTAATTCAATAGTGTTCAGACATATTCATAAATAGTCCAGTAAAAAGGATGAATAGCAAGATGAGAGATCTTGCAGATGATGCAAATTGTTCAGTGTTGTAAGACTAAATCTGGCCACAAAGCACTGCCCGAAGAGTTCACAATCCTAAGTGGCTGGGCAATAAAATGACTGATGTAGTGCAGTGTCAACAAAAGCAGAGCACATGCAGAAAACTCACCCTAACTACACCGCGACACGGACGAGCCCTACATGTAACATTTAGCAAAGAGAACTTGGAGTCCTCTGCAAATGCCATTTAAAGAGGCAGCTATCATGTTAACAATGAACTGGCAGAGGCAGGAAAAAAATGAGAAAATATCATTAGAGCACTCCTTGATGAAACTACATCTCCATGGTTGTGTGTTTTCTGGACATCTAACGCCAGAAGGGTTGAGGTGAACTAGAAAGCACAGGCAGGAAGGCATTCAGGATGAGGAGAGAAGAGCTGCTGTAAAGACAAAGAAATAAGCTGATGAGGAGTCTTCAGGGTGGAAAGTGATGACGACAGCAGGAGGTAAAGTAAAAGTCTGTCGGGTCATGACTGACACAGAAAAAGACAAAGAGAAACTGGTTGTTCACTGCTGCTTGTAAGAATTAGAGGGGACCCAATGACGCTGTCACATGAGAAGGTTTAAACCAACACAAGGAAGTACTTTTTCATACAAAGCATAATTAAATTGTGGAACTCTTTGCCACAGGATGTTGTGGAGGCCAAAAGTTATAAATGGCTTGAGAAAGGGATCAAAAACATTTGAGGAGGCTAGATCCATGGGTGGCTGTTAAAACACACTGGTCTGGAGGCAGCTTCTGCTTTGGGAAGTCCATAAGCCACAGATTGCCTGAAGCAAGGAGGGTATGGCAGGGGAGGGATCACGCTGAACCTCCTCCTTGTTTTCTCCTCCTGCATTGCCTCCTGCCTATGCTGGGAGTGGGGTACTGGGAGACAGGATACCAGCCCATGTGGCCTTTTGGTGGGACACTGGTCAGGGCCCAGTCCTGCTGGGTCTGTTTGGGGCATGTCTCTTCTTACTCCTCTTTATTTAAAAAAAAAACCCCAACAAACAAACAAACTCCAAACAAAATACAACCGAAAACAGAAAAGAGGGAAGAAGCAACCCCAGCCTTCCACACACTGTAAGTAGGCAGCCTGGTAGTTGTTTTATTTTCTTTAGAGTGGACTTTGTGTTGCAAGTGGCAGGAAGCCATGAACCACAAAAATAAAATAATTCTAACCCTAGTGCTAAGTAAGGAAAACAAAGATGGCTCAGCAATTAGCAGCATTATATATGTTAGTACTAAGTAACAACAGATGTCAGGACTTGAGCCCTTTGCATTCCTCACAATCCTTCGGAAACCAAAGCCTTTTGACGTTGCTATACATTATTGCAGTTATTTCGGGTCTGAGAGAAACAGCAAAGGCTCTTTGAATGTTGAAATCTGTAGGTTGCTAGGACTGGCTGGGTCTTACCTGTGTCTACCTCACCGTCCTGCATACTTCTGCTGACTTAACAGGCTAGTGTGTGCTGTAAAAGCCTGCTTTGTAAAGACATGCGCTGCCCATGAGTCATTAGCAAGCATGCGAAGCTAATTGGCAAAATACTCATAAAAGATTTTGAAGGTGGGTTAATTACAATTCATTACACTGTAAACTGTCCCCAGGCTATTGTTAAAAAATGCAGGAGTTTCAAGGTCCAGTATTTTATGATTCCCTTTGCCATGCAGTCAAAAACAGACTCTATATCAAACTACATTCATTATAGTTAAGACCACAAAATCTTTATTGGTTTTCCCAACATTCCCTTCTTGTTATATGAATTCATATGGACTGCACATTTCTAACAATTGGCAAGAAGGCATGAAATAAAACTGATGACATTTTCTTACCTTCTGCTCAGTGCAGCCTTAAAAAATGCCTGTTCTAGTTGCTTTACCTCCTCCCACCTTAATTCATTTGAGCTGATAGGATGTGAAATTTAAAAGAAACAGAGAAATGAATAGGAAAAACTTTGCCATGCTTAAGATCTGGTTGTCTGATGAACCTGGCTGCTGCGTGTGTGCACAGGAACTTCAGCTCCAAAAGGATATTTGTAATGAAACTAATAAAAACTTTCCTCTTGTAATAATATAGGTACTTTAAAAAATATTCAGATTAGACACATTTTTACCAATTTCTTGTATCTCCAGATGGAGGCTCCTGTAGCTAAGCCTAGGACGCATCTTCAGAGATCTGCTTAGGCAAATCGTGCAGTCCTGTGCATCAGTTTGCTCACAGGAGTGATACTACCCACATGCTTTGCTGGACAGGGACCTTTGTCTACTCATAGCCAAATTCTCCAGCTTATAAAAGCCTTTGACTGTCTTTGCTTACACCAGGGATGTCAAATACTCATTTTTGTCTTGTGAAAGGTCTGTGGGAGGGAGGCATTACTATTGAGTAGCTTGCTATAACTCTCAATAATGCTGTGTTGAGAAAAAGTTAAGAGGACCCAGCTGTGACCTTTGCGGGAGCAAAGCCAAGCGCTGCTCATCAGTGCTAACTTTGTACCCTTCTCCAAGGGTGCTCCGTATCTCCTTGTGCTGGCTGGCACTTGGGCTCTCCTTTGAGGCTTAAATGGTGCCATTCAGCCATGCTGTCTCTCTCTCTCTCCCAGTACGCTGAGCTCTGCTTCCTTCTGCAAATCCAGTGGACTTGCTCCTGTGTTGGCCCAGCCTGGCACTGAGTCCTACTCTGCACATTCATATTAATCTATAGGAGAATCATTATTGTTGGCATTTCCAGCTCAGCCAAGCTAATTTTGGAGTTAAATAGGTTTCAATAGGCTCCAGACATATTGCTATTACTGTTAATATATGGCATCGGGCTACAATGGTCTGCTTGCAGTCTGAGCCCAACTCAGAGTCCAGCCCCACCTGGCTCCGGGGCGCTGCTGCCCTGGGCAGAGCAGCCACTGCCAGCATCAGAGCTGGGTCAAAACCAGATTTAAGCATAAGGAGATAAATAATGGAGGTGGTCAGGGACTACTGCTCTCCCCCGTGAAAACTGTTGATGACTTGGATTCTGTTCTTTTCATCAGTATTTTACTTTTGTATTTCTTTGAGGTAATGGGAGAGGGGGACTATGGAAGAAGCCTCTCAGTCAATAATTGAATTGCTGTCTTGTTTTTTTAAATCTTTCAATTTTTTAAATAAAATTTAAAAATGTCTTCTCTGACACACACACAAAAATGCATTAATAGAAAAAAACCAAACCCTTTCAGCTTGAAATTACTCACATGGGAATATCAGTTTGTTCTAGAAAGACTCAGTAATGGATTTATCATAGCATGTGCGGCTTTTGTTTGCATTAACATACTGTAAAGTGATAAAATATCTTAGGTTGCCTATTTTGTCTGAGATTTTCTCTGGGAAACTGAATTTTCTTACATGACAGTGTCAGAACTGACATATTTATTGGGACCAAGAATCTGTCTAGCTTGGTTTCCAACAGAGGCACACAGAGAAGAGTAAAAACTAACTTGAACATTTATGATACTTGCCCTGGGTAGTTTGCCAGCCTGCACATCTGCTGTGTCACGCTGGGTCCGACTGATGTGACTGGAGGGTGTGACAAAAAGAATGAAGCTTGGTGGGGTGGCCTGCACCATATGATTTACAACGGGGGCATTTTCTTACCAAGCGATCCACTGAGCAGGATGTGCCTCTTGCTTCTCCTCCTGAAACGCTCTCCTGATTGCACTGGCGGGGACCCCTGGCCATTGTGCCAAGAACTGAGCAAACCCAGAAGGAGTTTCTAGCCCCGCGGCCAGAGCTCGGCTGGGTTTTCACAGCCGGTGGGCATTTGGAGCAAAAAACTTGGAAACCAAGAGTTCAATGACAGTGATATTTATGGGTAGTCTGACTAATCTCTGTGCCCAGGACCTAACAACTATATCCAAAAACATTGGCAAATACTTCTTTTGTCTTGTTTTGTTTTGGTAAGAATTACAGCTGTTCTTGTTGCCATCTCACCTGGAACTAGTACATGAAGAAACTTCAACTTCACTTCATGACATTTAGCTATGTCAGTGGTGTTATTGGACAGACATACCAGTGACTGAAATGGAAGCAAAAGAGGAAAAAGACGAATGATCAAAATTTTCCAAACACTCACAGATATTTGTTTCTAGTAGTGGAGAGATTTTGCAAGTGGCAGGTGTCAGTATTAAGTACTGAATTCTTCATTTTCCCTTTGGTCTTATTATAAACAGGGATATTTATTTTTAAAATAGACATTTTTTCATCACTTCTTTTTAATGTCATGCCTCTGTAAGGCACACAGATGCTGAATTTGGACAGTACCTTTTAGCCATAATATACAAAGCTCCAAAATTTCAGAGGCTCCATTAAGAATATAGTGCAGAAATTGGGATTTTTGCCATTGGCTTGATTGGCTCCAGGATTACACCCTTGCTGCTCCTTGGAAGTCATCTTTGATTTGGAAATCATCTTGAAAAATGCTGTGATACATTGCTCTCAATGGAGATTCCTGCTACTTCATGGTTTTGATGAGGCTGTAAATAACTAAAGAGCCTTACTCATCAAGTTCTCCTCCAGTCCTGGCTGAACTCAGAGTAGTCAGGAATGGGCAACAGCTAAATGTTAATCAAGTTCCTTTAAATCTCAAAAGAAATGTTGAGTAGAGCTTCTCCGAGACTGCAGAAAACTCTCCAAGGGAAACTGTCAACATTTCTATTTAAAATATTGTGTCAACATTTGGCATCTGTGAATCAACTGGTGAGGTGGTTGGAAAAAAGCAGGAAAATACAGTTTTATGGATGTTGTGAATATGTATCTATGTAAGTATATATACATAAAATATATACATTTTTCTATCTAAAATACACATACTACCTCTACACAAAGTTTTCCAGTTGCCAACAATGTGTGTGTGTGTGTATGTGTTTTATGTGAGATTTATATATGACCACAGGAAAATTTTCAGCCAGCTCCAGTTTTGAGACAGTCTCTTTGAAGGTAGGTTTATTTGTTTGTTTGTATAACAAAACTAATTTTGACAAATGACCTCTCCTAGCTAGGAGCTGGATACCCCAAAAGCCATTCTGGATGGGCTTTGGGATGGGACATCATTGTTGGTGCTTTCAGAGTCCTCTGGACTTCTCCTCCCCAAGCTGCTGTAATTCACTGGTGTACTGCCCTCGATGCCAGCAGCTCCTGGGTCCCGTGCAAGCACTTAGGGAGAGAGCTTGGCCCCATGGCCATCCATGGCAAAAACCCCATTTACTTCAATGAACCTGGATTTCACCCCCAGTTCTTGGAAGATTTTTACAGATGTGCAAATAATACACTGTCTACATCCCATAATCAAAGCCTCCCCTATTGAGTTTATTTACTTTTACACTGTGCATGATATTAAACTCAAGCACCTTAAATTCCTGCTCTTATTCCGGGCCCAGTGGAAGGACCTCCCTCTTCTGTTTGCATTGAAATTCATCAGAGTTGGTGGAAATACCTTGCTAAAGGTCCATCATGTAGGTTGCTTCTTACAGTAAACACAAAGGGATAACACATCTCACAACTGGCTTTTATAACCTTATGAAAAAACCAGTCTGGCTCAGAAGCTGCTGACTTCTTCTCTAGCAGAGGCTGGTCTGTACCACTCCCCCTCAGTGAGCCAAACCCTGCAACTCAAAGCACCGAAAAGTGTCATAAATCCTTGCAAACAAGAGGCGTCGCTATCTATCTGTGCGCTGATGGCCCAGAGATCACTTTTGGAACCAAGAGCTCACAAGCAAAGATGACATTATCACTGCCATGAAGGCCACCTGGAGCCCTACAATGAATTCAGGTCCCTTGTGTGACCTTGGACAAGGTGCGTACGCTTCTTGCCTTCACCTCCCCATCTAGAAAGATGGAGCTCGTAGCACTTGATTTTCTCATCATGTTTATTTAAATTATAAACACCTCCGGGCAGAGGCAATCTCTTACAAGGTGTCTATACAATGTCTAATAGAAGGTCCTTGTCTTAGCTCAACCTCTAGGTACTACATGAAGGCACATAATAGTACTTGGCAGAGTGCAGATTTCTAACTGGAAATCTAACACCAAATAACTCTCATTCTCTCCTGCTTTTAGCACTTGGCCCTATTCAAGATGATTTTGTTTTGATTTTTTTAAGAAGGTACAAGACCAAATCCTGAGGGCCTTCTGTCTCCAATTCCCATTAAAGTTTACATTACACTTGCTGTCAGTTTATCTCAGAAGTATCCCAGGGTTTCTCCCTTAGATTTTCAAATAGCCCTATGGCAGAAAGCAAGAAAGCATGAAGTTCTTGAGCTGCAGCTGTAATCAGAATCTTTATGATGAAGTTCAGCTGGAAGAGCAAAGGAGAGGAGGAAAAAAAAAAACACAAAACAAAACAAGGGAATGCCATCAAAGTCTTTCAAAGACAGAAATTCATTTTACCTTTGTCAATGACTGTGGTTTTCAAGGACAAAGATCAAAGTGATGACCGTGGGCAGGCCTATGACAAATGCCGAGATCAGTCTGTTAAACCCTAGCATTAGTGCTACAGTTAGACTGGTGTCTAGACTAGCAGTGGGTACTCATGCCAGGTTTGGCAAACACGGCAGCAGAGCACTTGCATCAGAGCTGTAACAAGAAGAGTGAAGCATCCAAATTGCAGAGGGGAGGGAACAGACTCCAGCAGAGTAGAACTGAGAAAAGGAAGTTCAGGGGGAAAAAAAAAACAACCACCAACCCAACCAACTAAAAAAAATGAAACCACAAAAAACCACCACCAGATTATTGCCTGAGCTGAGGGAAGACAGCTGAGAAGATGCATCCCCCCTCCTGGTTTTCACATTGTGATTAACGTACACAGGAAGCTTAGATAACTGGGGGAAAGTAATGCCAAATTCTTATCAATACAGATGAGCTGCCTTCGTATTCCTCCAGCCCTTTCATGTGGAAATGAGACTGCATTTGATGAGGCCAAGCCCATGTTTCAAATAGCTCAGCTGGGATGTGTGCGTGGTGAGTGTTCAGGTGCCTGCGTGGAGAATCGCTACAGCTGGATGGAAAGGGGAGACCTTCCCCGAGGGCAGACAGCACCTTCAGCTTCCTTGCTTTTTCTTTTTCTCATGGGGAGGGCAGAGAGCCCTTGGTCCATGGAATAAATGCACACTTAAGTCTAAACTGATGGACTGTGCAAGGAGACAAGGTGGTTTTGGCTGGTGAGGGGCCCTGGGGTCTCTGTGTTTGTCCAGAGATCTCTTGCATGGAACCTTAAAAATAACACCCTATTGTGGCCCAGAAGAAGGTGAATAAATGAGGGGAGAACACACATGCTTACAGCAGCTCATGTTAGTACACTTGGGGCCAGACCGGCTCTCACACTGCTGTCCTGGGGCACATGCTTGCTACAGAGCTGCAGCTTGGACAGAGGAGAGAGGAGGGACCGCACCACTCACTGCATGTGGCACTCTGTGCCTGGCTGAGTCTGGAGCTCTCTTGGCCTGAGAATGCCAAGCAGGACTGGTACAGGGACAAAATCTAGAAAAATTGCATGCTGCTGGACAGCCACCATCACCAGAGTATCTCAAAAGTCCCCAGATCCTTTAAACCAACCATTTCTCATCAGTTACATTGGCTTTCACCAGTCATGACAAGTTCAAAAGAAGCTGCAAACTAATGTGGGCAAATGTGATCTCCAATGGATGAAGACAGACTAGAGGAAATATTTTCATAAACCCAGCTGGTTTCAGCTGTGCTTCACGCAGGGGCTTGCATTGCCTGTTGTCAGGAAGACAGCGTAGTACTTGCTAGAAACAATTAGCTAAGACTTAGATGGGTCATACGCTATTCTCAGCTCTGTTACTGACTCACCTGCATGGCCTTGGGCGAGTTGCTTGCATATTTGTGCCTTAGTTTACCCATTGGTAATAGCAGAGATAGCAACAGTTTCATGGAGTGGTGTGAAAATTAGTTAATTAATATTTGTAAAGCAGTTTGTGCCTTGACGTCTTTGTGCCTTTGTTTTCCCATCAGTAATATCAGAGATAATAACTGTCTCATGGAGAGGTACAAGGATTAATTAATTATTTGAAAAGCAGTTTGCGATCCTTGGATGAAAGATGCTATGTGAGTAAAACATATCATTAAAAACATCTCCCGGTTCTCTGTGAAGTTAAAATAAAGCTGTAGCTTCTTAGTCATTCAAATAATTAAACCATAAATACTGTTTATTTTAATCTTCCCTTTAAAAAAATAATCTAATCTAGGCAGTGATACCAGCCAAAGAATGAAAAAGGCTTCAAATTCAGGAGACCTATCAATTTGAAGAGCTTGATTCTTAATTGCTTTTTGATTTCTATCAATGGAAAGTGAGAGCAATTGTATTTACAAATGCCTGCAAAAGCAGAGGGCAGCTGGGAGGACAACCACAGCTCCTCTGCAGGGTTTCAGCCTGCACATTCACATGGATCCAGCAGCTGTACATAGTGCTGCACAGGGTTTCTCTCACCATCCAAGCAGATAATCCTATTTGACTTGTTAACCAACAGGGAAGCATAGACTAGCCTATCTCAAAGGCATGTCAAAGCCAGCTTCCCCCCAAAAATGCAGGTGCACTGAAGCAGGGTTGAAGAGGAACTTCTCCTCCCAGGAATGGTGCCAAAGAGACAACTTGACCAAGCAAAGGCACCAGTTGTCAGCCATTGATCCATTCAGTTTTTTACATCCCAGGCAGTGGGTCTCTCCTAAAACTCAGCACTGACTGTGTGCCACAAGCCAACACTGACCTGCCTGCTCTGTCCAGGTCCAAGGGGAGGGAAATCCCAGAGCAGTACTGGAAAGGAACAGTAGAAGAATCGATGGGGTCTATATTTAAAATCAGCTTTTATTCAGAGGTGTACGTGCCAAATGAGAAAAGCCCTCTTAGCCACTTCCCTGGGGACTTACTGTATATTGGGGCATAAAATATATGCCGTTGGCTCGTGGTTTTCTTCTTTCTCTCCTTCTAGTTTCTGTGAATGCTTTTGTTTTACAAACCACATATGTGAAAAAGAGGTTTGCAGAATCAAGGTCATGGTTTGAGCCTTCCACCGGTTCAGAGGGCCCTGTCTCAGCCTTTTCACTCCTCTCTGCTCGCAGAAGATTTTGTGGCAATCGCCAAGTAACCTGTGTGGGAACGTGGGGAGGAAAAAAGGATGTAATTGCCTTCCTGAGCTCCAGCACCTTCATTAGTTAAATATCTTCCTGTCTTTTCCATGCTAGTCCAGATTCTATGGAATTTTCATCAGACCGAAAGAGGCCTTTAGGGCCATTTGAAAGTAACTATCAGATAAAAGCAATTGTCATCTTCCTTACGTGGCAGGCAAGGAAGCAGACACCGGTAGACTGGTCACACAGGAAGGAGAGGAGGGACCTGGTGATTCAGAGCTTTTGACTCCCAGCTGTCAGCTTTAGAGGCCATTCCAGCGAAGTATAAAAGCATATGGTTACCTCTGAACTCATGAATAATCCCATTGATTTCAGCCATGAACTTCAGCATCAGGACCTTACCCACATGGCTGTGCTTGCCAAGAGCGGATAAACAGGACCACGGGTCTGGATAGGCCCAAGATATTCCTCTTGATGTACAGCAATAGCGGCAAACAGTAGTTTCCCTGGTGCAGGTTTCTAAGTGAACCACCAATGGGGATGAAAAGGTGGCTCTGTCCCCGAGATGAGGGGTCCCTTGGGGACGACGCAGCTCCTCTGCCAGCCCCAGAAGCTCTCTCCATGCTGGACATGAGGGGACTTGGCCACCTCCCTTGCCATAGCCCTGTTGGATGCATGGAGGGAGCTGCTTAGCATTGCAGTGACATTGACCTTGGTGGTGATTCCCCAGAGCACGATGCCCAGATGATGTGATCCCAGTCCCCAGGTTTTGCTGGAGGAGAACCAGGTTCCTCTGGGAGGGCAAGGAGGCATTTGCATACGTCACGACACCAACTATCCTCTCCTGACTGGAATTTCATGAGTTCTTAATCCCTTTGCTCACACAGAATTGGGAAATGACTGACAAGCAGAGGCATCCCTCAAAACTCTGCAACCCAGTTCAGGATACAGTTTCAAAGGGCTAAGAGATTAAGGGAAACAAGAAGGAGAGAGAGTGAAGCAACCTACATTATACACTGTTGCCTACCAGATGGTTGGAGAATCTCTCCCTTCTATTACGCAAAGTAGCAGTTTTACAGGAAAAGTAGAGAGGACCAGAGATACCAGAGCATTTGGGAAACGTCCCATAGCTGATTGAAAAGTGTGTTTTACTTCTAGCTGGTAACATTGGATTTCAGCTGGATGCTTGTCGTTCACCCTTTCTCCAGAGGTGAAAGGTATCAGCTCTGCCTCCCAGAGGGAGCATAAAGACTGGGAACCCAACCAGAATTGGATCAGTAGTTATAACATCAGGGTTTAGGTTTTGCAGACTGGGACAGGAGATGGTGGTTTAAATAAAACATTCAATGAACCTGGGCAAAGCCCATTTGGCTTCTCGCTTACGAGGAGCTTTTGGTTTGGTCCTTTGTAGCTGTAGACACTGACTTGTGATCTCTCAGCTGGAGTAACGGTGGGGGCGTGTGAGCTACATGAACTGATCTTCATTGCCTAATATGTCTAAATATTCTTCCAGTCTGCAGCCATCTGCTGCCTCATGTCATTATGGTATGTCGACATGAAAACCGAAGGTGTGAATGGAAAGCTACTTCTGCTGGCTTTAACTTAGGACAGTTCAGATACGGGCGCAATGCTCCCCTGGGAGTGTGAAGCTTGGTGTGTGCTGAAGCAGCTCTAGGCCAGACTTCTGGAGCTGAGGCTTCCCAGGGGGCCTCTGCTGCCGGCTGGCTGGAAGCTCTCTCCTTTGTTTGCAGCACAGACATACCCATCCTGAGGGTGGGGATGAGAATATTTTCTTCACTTCATGATTGAAATGTTATTTCACACAATAGTCCTAGTCCATGAGCACAGCTCCTCAGCACAGCATTAACACCTATTAAGAGCACATATAGGAATCAAAATTTCTGTTACAAGCCTTGCTAGACTGGCCCCCTTCATGCCTGTTCTGCAAACCCACCAACAGGCGGGATGCACAGACTTAATTTCACTGATACGGCATCAATCCATACATAAAATAACCAAGCCACTCGTGGCTTAATGCATAATTTCTACATAATTTCTGTCTTCTCTCAGATGTAGCTTTCACTGGAGTAGTTCAAGATATCAAAATACATCAGGTTTCCCTTATGGCTTTTCAATAACTGAAATTCAACTGATTAAACCTCAGATTAGGAATGGTAGCCCTTGTTCTCACTCAGAGCTGTAGGCTGTCAGCTCTTGGGCTGATTTCTGAAGCAGTTCACTCTGTTGTAAAAAGTTCTTTAAGAATCAGTGACCAATACTGGACCAAATTCAGCCACCTTTTACTTGGCTGCAGATTCCCCTAGCACAGATGCTGGAGCTTACAATCCGCATTTAATTTTCCCCTCTTTCATTTTTCCCTAGGAATGCAAGGGGAAACACAAGGAAAGGGCAGAAGGGCTGGAGGAGCCCTGCTTGTGCCTGGCACCCTGCTCGGGGACTCGGAAGTCTGACTCCAGCTCCAAGCCCTTCCTTCAGACTACTGCCTGACCTCAGGTAAATGGCACCACAGCTTCCCCATCACTCAAATATAGTTAAATACAGCATTCATTCTATAGCATTTACAAACTGACAGGTGGAAAGCGTTACCTTGAAACTAGGCACTTATAACATTGCTTTTTAAGGCACATACTCCAAAATTAAAGGCATGGAAAAACCAAGGGCTTCATAACAAAGTGTGGAAAAACCCCAACAAATATTGTCTCAAACCCACCCTTACAGGCCACACCCAAAAAGCAAGTGAGACTAAAATGGACAAATCCTCCTCTGGCAGCGGGCCGATCAGCCAGAGTGCCATTTGCTGAGTCCCAACCTACTTCACATGACGCAAAATCACTGCGGGAAAAGGCTGACAAGGTTCAGACAATTCATAGCAATGTACCTTTGCTCATGACAGAAAAGCCAGCCAATTGGTAGCGTCTCGGTGTCTGGCCAAAGCAAATGGCAGACGGCTTGTCTGAAGCTGGGACCTGGGAAAATGGGGATAACATCAGGAAAAAAACAATAACATCTGACATACCTACTACTCCCATCTCATCTCACTCTGGGGAAATGCCTGCTTGCTGCGCACTGAGTCAGTGCCTGGTCTTGTGGTCCTTTGGCATTCTGTGGAGCTACTGTGTGTTTGCAGACAGTAACAGACTGTTGGCACATCTTGTCTTATCTACTTTACAGCCAACACTGTGAACCAGTGGCTTGGCTATTTCCACCCTGTTTTGCCCTACCTGTGTGTGTGAATGAACATGCAGCCTCCCCAGGGGGTCAGCAGGTCAGGAGTGAGCAACAGCACCTACTTGGGACTATTTGGTGGTTCCTTTGAAAAAGTCACCCTGGACTTTTATTGGATCTTAGGATAACACAAAGTATCTGACTGGATCCGGGCTTTGATTCTAGCGCCTTTCCCTCAGAGACCACAACTGACAGCTCTTCTCAGGGAGAGGGAGAAATGGGGCAGTGGTTGCATTCTGAGGGTGGGAAGAGAGAAAAGCTGTTTGAGGCCACTGTCTGCACAGGGGAGCTGCAGGGCTGGTGAGGACATCATATTTCCCCTCCCCTGGGTTGCTAACTCCATCTGGGGGACCACCACCCCTGGCTCTTCCATTGCCCCCTCCCCAGGTCCCACATTCCTGCCTCTCCCCACCCAGCTGTGCCACCCCAGCTCTACCCTAACCTCCCCACCACTCCCCAGGCAAGTCCTGGCCCTTCAGCTGTGGTGTGGCAAAATTCAATTTTGCCTACGTGGCTGAGAAACGTCGGCTCTTCATTAAAAAATACAAGCTCGCCTGCAGGGAACGTGGAAGCTAGACCACG
Organism: Pterocles gutturalis; assembly: GCF_000699245.1. NCBI lineage: Eukaryota > Metazoa > Chordata > Aves > Pterocliformes > Pteroclidae > Pterocles > Pterocles gutturalis. The sequence continues at coordinate 24,202 of NW_010117305.1, forward strand.
TTGAGGCCTTTTATTCCCTGCAAAGGCGTGTTTGCAAGACACTCATAGAGAGCACTGTGCAGATGAGTGACACTATGAAAGGCAGGGCCAGCTCTCCAGCAGAGGGAAAATGGGGTAGATCAAGTAGTTATCCAGATTTCCATCAGCTGCAGGGCTGGCCAGGTGACAGTTAGGTAGGCTTCCCATTTTGCATGGAGAGCTCACCTCTTTGCCAGCTGTAATAAACATGGGCGCTTGATGCCAACAGAGCTGTGCTGAGCTTCCCCATCAGGTACGTTTTCCTCCCTGCCTGCTCCATTGGTGCGAACAGCCCTATCTCTGCAAAATAAGCACACGAAGAGAAGCTGAAATTTCCAAGTGGGAATCCTGTTTGTATTCATGCTGAGAGCTGGGGAAAGAAGGAAAAAACACCAATCTCAAAAGGTTTTTCAAGATTTGGACGTTTGGCTTCATCTTTCAATATGCTCAAACACAATCTGTCAACTCCCATCAAGGAAAACAAGAGGGAGAATAGACTAGCCTTTAAAAGTTAGTGCTGTCATGGCTAGAAAGTGCACAAAGCTTATGGGAGAAAAAGATCAGTCTGAATCTACAACTTGAACATAAATCTCCACCCTATATATGGTTATTGGGGGGTTCCTTTCTCTCTTGTTGTGCTAAGAAATTCTGGCCAGAATACTAGAAAGTGAAATGCAAAGAAAGCTCTTAAAAGTAATAATAATCCTCCAGACAAAATTAAAGCTAAATTGTGGAACTTCCACATTCCTTAGCTGCGTATGTTTTGTGTTTGAGAAAATTCATAGCAAGGTGTAAAGATTTTACCTATCTGAGCTTTGGATGATTTCATTATTAGCAGGCCACAAATGAATTAGGTGGATGATGCAAAAATGCCTGCCAATAAAATATTTACACCAATTCTTCATTCTGTGTGAAACATCTTTTATATATATGTATATACTATAAATAATAGAAATGATGCTTATTTTATACTAGGGATTTAAACACTGTACCCAACAGCAGTGGCGAATGACCCACTCATATTTTCTGATTGCATAATCTCCCTAGAGGATAAATACATAATTACACTATAATTAAGTATAATAAACAGAGAAAATTATTTGAGAAGGAAAAATTGTCACAGCCTCAACCACATCAGCCAGAAGCTCTCTTCTAATTAAGTTATTTTATTAAACAAAATGCTTTTAAGGTGGGTCCCCTTTGAAAATGTACATTATAGCCCATGTACTGTCATTTACTTTATAAGTATAACATGGCTGGTTTATGGACAGATCATATCTGACAGGACTCATGAAATATGCGGCCACTGGGTCCAGTCCAGCCAGGTCCCTTTGTGAACTCACTGGTCCAAGGAGCAGCACTCAGGGTCTGCTCCCTAGCTGCAGCAGCCTTTTATTTGTGCTTACTGATGGGCTCTTTTTATGTTACTTGGGTTTTTTTCTGATCTAAAGGAAGAAATGCTAGCAAGTAATTCTGATGTTGTCATCCTGTAATGATACCGTAGAGGCAAAAGACAAGAGAAGATGTAGCTCAAGCCACCCCAAAAAGTTCACGCTATTTGGAGTTGTGAGAGTGTTAAAACACTATCCCCTCTCAAATGCGTTTACCCTCATTAATGTTTGGAAGATGTAAAGATGGAGTTGTCTTTTACGTTACCGTGGCTGAAGAAATCCAAACTGCTGGTGCACAAACTATACGACTCAGGAAGACCACATAATCTGGTACCTCATGTGGCAAAAGCCATTGGACACCCTTCATTCCTCTTAGAGCTACAGCTTGTTTTTTTTTAAAAACCTGCCCTCAGCTGCTCCAGGATTACAGGAGCTGTTAGAGAAGCCTTGGAGCATTATTCTGAAGTTAGTTACTGCTCCTATTCCCCATCCCCACAAAAAAGTAAAAACTGTTCAAATTTCAGCTTCAGCCATCAGATTTCTGTAGACATCTGCCTCATTTCCACATTTCTCTTCCTCTTGTGAGTGCTTAGAGATTGTGATCAAGCCATCCCTTAGCCTCTCTTCTGTAAGCTCATTAGATCACACTGCCTGATACAAATCTCTGATGGTTTCCTGGCTCTTCAAGGCTTGTACAAGCCTTGCAATGTTCTTTGGGAAGATCTTTGTATATCAGTGACTTGTTTTCTTAACTATTTACTCTCTTCTTCAGTTCCCAAGTCACTTGTAAGGCTCATTTGCAATGCTATAGGTTTTCTTTCAGCTTGTTGTGAAAAAATAGCATAACCTCTGCAACACATTCTTTTTGTACCTTCTAGGGATGAGATCTAAGAATGGACTTACATCCAGTGTAGGAGAAAACATCCCTGGTGAAGGAAAATCCAGGCAAAGAAACTATGTCCCAAAATATCAGTTGTGCACAGCAGCACAAGGTCCTGGAATTCAAAACGTTGAATATTATGTTGTGAGAACATCTCTGAATGCTCAATGGAGATGTATTTCTCTAGCTCTGTCTACTGCGTGCACAGCTTATCGGGCAATGGAGAGTGCAGTGTGGTGGTCAAGAGGAATCTTCTCTTGTTTATAGTTTTCCACTCTGAAACGTTCGCAGACCTTTGAACCACAAAATGTTGTAGGTTATTGATGAGATTATTGATTTGTGTGGTTACTGCTTGCAGTATGCCCCAGGCAGGACACTTGGGTCATCACAGGTCTGTATACTCTTGATGACTACTTCAGTTTCTCTCCTAATCCCAAGCACTTTCACTTGCATAGTGACCTGATTTCAACTAGGAGCTTCCATGAGAAACCACTTGGCAATCACAGACATTGTAAACTCAAGCCAAAGAATTATTTTCAAATGCTTGGCAAATGCTAAGACCACAGAAACTCAAGTGTGTCGTAAGATTCCCCTTGGTCCCATCATCATGGGTGGGAAAAAGGATGAGGATTATCCGTAGACCTCAAAGTGTTTTACAAAGAGAGGCAAATGCTGCTATTCCCATTTATTAGACAGGGCAAAGGCAAGTTGAGACTTGCGTGAAGTCACCCAATTAATCAGCCAGAAAACTGACACTGAAACCCATATTCTGGTCTAAACAGGTTCTCAGACTGCCCTATCACTGTAATATCGGAGTACCCTCCAGTAGTACATTAGAAGTTGGGCACGTCTACACTGGCCGATGCAAACAGCTGCCTGTCAATCCAGCCCCCTTCTCAGCCATCTCCAGACTGAAGCTGCGTAGCCACCTTCACCCTCCTGAGCCTGGATGGATGAACCCCACCACAAGGCAGGGTGAGAGCTTGACCCACCACCACTCTAACTCAGCTCTGGGGCTTCCAGGGTGTAGCTTGCTCAAGGGGCAGGGACAAAGCAGATGCAAGACTGTCTCTGAAAGCAGAGAGACCTTTCCTTAAATCCAGTTTTATCACCTGTAGTGCCCCTTCGAGTATTTCCTCATGCTTTGGTTCTCACTGAGCCATGGAGACATGGCACAATCATGTTGGTTATCTGGTTACAGCCTTATAGCTCCTTTGAGGAAAGACCCGAAAGATGACAATTTGAACAGGGATATTTGGATACACTGCCATAAAGAAAGAAAATCTCAAAAATATAATTAGTAAGTCAGGCAAAAAGAGAGAGAAAGAAAGCATCTCTTTAAACTCAAGATTTGTAGGTGTTCAAGGCCAGGCTGGATGAGGCTTTGAGCAGCCTGGTTTAGTGAGAGGTGTCCCTGCCCATGGCAGGGGGGTTGGAACTTGATGGTCTTTAAAGTCTTTCCCAACCCCAACCATTCTATCATTCTTTGATTCCATGATTCTATCTACTTGTCATGATCAAAAGTACTAAAGAATTGGAAACTTAATGACCTCAAGGATGAGTAGCTGTTATTACAGGGTGTTGTATTGACAAAGCTCCTACACATCACAACAGTAATTCTTTCCAGACTTCACTTCCGAAGCATGAGGAGACATCAGTGCATTTAGCCTCAACCCCCTGGCAGGTGGCATCACTTCCCTGTGAGAAGCAGGGAGCTGACACAGCGATGGGAAGGCTGTCCTTTGTAGCAGCTACAAAAGCCCTGTGTGACTTGATAAGTCTGACATAGAACTGAAGAAATGAGTCCTGCACCAAGGAAGCTAAAATCCCAAGATGCCCTGAGAGCCTGTTCTGGACTGCTCATGCTCCAAGGTTTAGAAATTCTTTGAGGGTTACTAAGTTCATACAAACCACTCCTAGCTCTGGACGTCCCCACGCCTTGAATGGTTAGAGGCTGGGAAAGCACAGCGTGGATGAGTCTGGCTCTGCTCATCCTCATTTTGCTTTCCTCCCTGGGTGCCTACTTCCCCTGTCTGCCAGCAGTGGGCCATTGGGCAAGGTGGGCTTTGACCTGGAGCAGCACAGCTCCTCTGATGCTCTTGCCTGTTTCTGGATCCGAATCCCCGTTGGCATGGATCTAGCAGCTTCACCAGATCATCACCTTTCGCGTGGGGAAACCAGGGCAGTGCATAGGCAGCAGTGTTTCTTTGCAGCTTTGCATTTCTTGGACTTTTGTGCAAAGCCCTGAATGGTGAACGTACACTTCATGCATATGCAAAAAGGGCACAGGCGCTGCTTGAAAAAAAAAACCAAAATGGACCCAGTTAACTTGGCTACGATCATGCAGGAAGTTTGTGGCAGAGCTTCAAATAAAATCCAGACATTTTGCCTTTTGGGCCTGTGTCTTCACAACAACACTGTTCTTCCCTCTCAGCATCTGGGCTTGTTGTCTTATCGGGAGGCACTGCTCAGCATGTTTCCTTAAAGAGAAAGAGTGCTGGGAAAGCCACGCTTTAATTCTTTAGAGAAAATGACACCACCTACATAGGAAAACCCCATAACTTTTTGCGATTATTGCCATGCATGTATATCTTTCCATTCCTTTGTGATCTTTACCACTTCCTCACCAGATGTGAAAGGCCTGATCTTGATGAAAATAATCATGGTTCCAGAAGTGTCACTCAGATGATGTTGATTTACCTCCACAAAGGATGTGGCCCAATGCTTTTGGCCAGGTTTTTCTGCAAGCAGCCACTGACATCTCAGTGAAAGTCGTGCGACAATAACCTTGCTTGACTTCACCTGGCCCACCCAGGGAATAGCTATTTCTGAACAGACATGGAAAATTCAAGCCTTGTCCCTTTAATCTAACTTTGCATGCATGTTGCTAAGCCTAATATTTAACTTGAAAAAAAGCAACCTGAAAATAGCATTAAAGGAAGCAGAGGATTCCAACAGCACTATATGTTTAAGACAGTCTTTCTAGAAAACACTGTATTTAAAAACTGACCCTTTTACCATGAGGTTCCTGAAACTATAGAGCCATCCCAAGCTTCCTGTGAGATAAGGCTTGTAATTTGGAACTGAGCAATGAAGTATAGACACAATTGGCTTTATATTAAGATACAATGTGTAATCATCTGGCAATGTCATATTGCCCCCACTCCAGAGTAGTTTGAGGCTGTTTATGCTGGAAATTACAGTTAAGAGCAACATGATGATGAAGGTAGCTCATCCTCCATGCCTGACAGAAAGATGGCGTCTCAGAGTGGAAATCTCCCTGGGGCTTTGGAGAAAAAAAAAAAACACCTACTTTTGAGCATTTATGGTCCCATCTCCCACACCTGCAGGACTGTTGATTTAAGATGCAAGCCTGCAGCTTGAAGTGTTTGGAAGGACAGCTGTTGAGCTGTGGTGGGCAGAGGGGGACATTGCAATCTCCTCTTAACTGAAGTGACGCAAGACTATTTTACCAAGAAGATGTCATTCCTTTATATTCACCTGACATATTTATATTAAAGGGCTAGCAAAAACAGAGACAAACACAGGAGTTTTGGTGGGGGTTTTATGCCAAGCATAAATACCTGCCTTTCAGACCTCTTTGCATGCCAAGAACAAGGACCAGACCTGATCTAGATTTTTAAATTTTCTTACAATTTGTTCATGTGAAATCTGGCAGCCAGGCAGATGTGTCTGCCTTGATCCTTGGTGTGGATCTCCTGTTGCATTCTCCTCTGTTTTTCCAATCCTCAATAGAGGGAAGTGATATTACTGTCCAGAAATATTAATCACAGCACCTTAGATCTGTAAATTCTCGAGAGTTTTCCTCCTGGAGCAATGGAAGGCTTTGCCCCATTTTCAGAAGTGGGTATAAAGCATATATATATATATATATATAAGGAAAGCACACACACTTGTAGCATCTACAAAAACATATGGCAGTTTCACATCCCACCAACCGGTTTCCTGGACTGAATACATATAAGTGCAGGCTTTGTGAGAACTAGCAGTTTTTGAACGCTAGGTTTGTGACTCTCATCCCTTAACTGCAGTCCTTCCTTCACTTTGTGAGAGATACCATTTACCTCTTAATTCGGCAAGTTATTGCACAGAGTCTTTCTGGATACTTATTCTCCTGTTGCCTTTTTTGCAGTTGAAGCTACTCTCAGGCTCCCTTGACAATATCTTCACCCATCTTTCCATTGTATACAGAAGTGCTGTGTTATCTCTACTTAATCCTGAACGGCGAAAAGCAACCACTTCCAGGATCAATAATTACACTTCAGATGTCTGGGCATTTTGCTGGGCTCATTGCAAATCTTTTGTTTAATGAAAGGCTCTGTTTGCCAAAGGATCCATTTTCCTTAAATATACTTTTTTGAAGCAGAACATCTAAAAGCTGTTGTTTCTGACAACACTAGTTTTTCCTGTCTTATCAACATTTCTTGTGCAAACATACCCACCTATCAGCATGTTTTCTGTTTTAGCAACCAAACTTGGGTCCAACATGCCTTCTGCTACCACTGCCAAAGCAATAAACCCTAAAGAATGGATTTAAGCAAACTCATGTAGATATGGAGAGACCCTCCTACATCTCTCTGTGCCTGTGCATATGCCACTCCTGTTGCACACTAGTTTAAACTCTTGGAAACTCCCAGTGATGGAGATCCCAAGCCTTCTCCACGCCATGAGTGCCAGCATCTCCCTCTCATTATGGGTAGACCTTTCCTAAACTCTCACCTCCTCTGTTTTGCTTTTAATAAAGCCAACTAGATCTTGTCCTTCCCCATGCAAATAGACCCAGTGATCACTGTACCCTTTTACCAAACCGTTTTTAGCTACTGTCTTCACATGTGAAGTCTCTCACAGCTGTCCTCCATCTTTTCTAGACTAAACAAAACCAATTTTTTAAAAAAATCCTTATAGGTCGTGTTTTTTGGAACCTCTTATCAGTCCTGTTGCTCTCCTCCACACACTTCCTCCTGTGTTTACATCTTTATTTGAAGTATGGTATGCAGATCTGTGGTCTGGGCCTCTCCAGCACCAGAATGACCTCCACACAAAGGATGTTCTTAATACCTCTTCTAATAACAAGTATCTTTCTGGCCACATCATTGCACAGTAGCCTTAGATTTCAGCTTGTCCTCTACTAGCTCCCCTAGAATATTGCCAGTACCGTGACCTGGTTCCTTATGTGGATTTTAATTATGCACTTTCTTTTTCATAGAATCATAGAATGGTTTGGGTTGGAAGGGACCTTAAAGATCATCTAGTTCCACCCCCCCTGCCATGGGCAGGGACACCCTCCACTAGACCAGGTTGCTCAAAGCCTCATCCAGCCTGGCCTTGAACACCTCCAGGGATGGGACATCCACAGCCTGTTCCAGTGCCTCACCACCTTCATAGTAAAGAATTTCTTCCTAATGTCTAGTCTAAATTGGCCCTCTTTCAGTTTAGAGGCACTACCCCTTGTCCTATCACTACATACCCTTGTAAAAAGTCCCTCCCCAGCTTTCCTGTAGGCTCCCTTCAAGTACTGGAAAGGCTGCTATAAGGTCTCCTCAGAGCCTTCTCTCTTCCAGGCTGAATAACCCAAACTCTCAGCCTATCCTCATAGGAAAGGTGCTCCAGCCCTCTGACCATCTTCGTAGCTCTCCTCTGGACTTGCTCCAACCGGTTTTGTTGTTTTAACATACTGTAAGATCCCTGTTTGCTCCACCATCCAAACTGTTAACAGAGATTTAAATGAACCGTGACCAGCACAGAGTTCTGTGATGGTCCTCTCACTTTGACAGTGACTCACTTATGTCTAATCTTCAAGGATGTTATTCCAATCAATAGTTGAAAAACAGCAATTATTTCTGTTGGATAGATATAATTTCCGATACCAACAGCTGCCCAAATAAGACCTAAAGCCAACAGTGATACTAGTGAATAATAGGTGAATACCTACTCATCACCTGTACTGAGAAACAGGCTTGAGTACCAAGCCCTGAAACTACACTCTCTCCTTTTTTTTTGGTAAGAGGATGGCAGTGAAGCCAGATTATTTATAGCTCTGAAAGCAGGCTGGGCACATCAGCATGCCCCTAAAGCCAAGATGATGAGCTAATCAACTTTGTATTGTTAGAAGAGTCCCCACCTACGCTTTCACACAAAGGGCTGATTAGCTCACAGGTATGCAAAACTCTGGGAGGATGCCATCTTTCATCGCTACCAGAAAATGTTTAATACATGTAAGTTGCCAACAATTAAGTGTTTGCGTGTGTGTACACACACTTGCAGCCACTTGCTTGGGTTCCAGGAGTTGCACACTGCCTTGCACTAATCTGCCGTGCCAGGGCCGAGCCCTGTGCTGGGCACAGCTCTGCTGCTGTATGCTCAGCTGCATCATGGGGTCCTGTACCACCAGGTGACAGGAGCACAGTAGCTGCCTCCTTCACAGCCCAAAGGAACCAAATTTTAACATGCTTGTACTGGTTCCAGCGGCAGCAGCTGTGACAGAGACAGTCACAGAGTGAGGGTGTCTGCAGGGGTAGTACAGGGCTGAGTCTACAGCACTTAATGCACTTCCACTACTCTTGCAATGTCGTGGTGCAAAGAAAGCACTCCACCATCCAAGTCACTGATGGAAATAGTGAATCTGAGTGCACTAAAACATGCTCTTCCTGTGTGCTGGTGCGTTCCCTATAGAAAAGTCAAATAAGGAGCAGAGCTGTAAGTGCACATAGCAGCGTATTACTACCTAGGCTGGTCGGTGTGATTCCCATTCCGAACTAGGAGCAATGATGTTTGGAGGTGCTTAGCACCTCCTCCCCATCGCCACCCCATGAGGTGCACATGGACACAGCACTTTTCTCAGGATGTGCTAGTTTTACATTGCTTCCAACGTCACCTTTGTGAAAAGTGCTGCACAGCCCAAACAAGCAGGCTGGGAGGAACATGAAAGAAAAGTCCATTGAAGAAACACACTCTTATCCTCCAGTGGTGAAGTTGTGCTGCTCAGAGGAATATATGCGCCAAGGCTGCACACAGCCCATTGTGAACCACTAGCAATATATTTGACCCCTTTCAAAAGTGTCCATCATCAGTTCTCAAACTGCAACAAGCTACAAGGGTCTCACAGATTTATGTCAGAAGGAAACAAAGAATAATTTGAGAAAGAAACCCTCTCTACTCCGAGAAAAAGAAAGTCGGTAATACCATTGCTGTCTTCCCATGGTCTACATTATCTCCTGCGTGTAGGAAGTGATGTCTTCTCGCTTTTTCTTCACTCTTCTTCCATGCTCCTTGCTGAGAATTCGCAGGATGTCAAAAAAAAAACCCCCCATTAGCTTTACAGCTATCTGGAAAAGAATAGGACCAAAAAAGTCATGCACTGAAATTTGCTTTTGACAAATATATAACTATGTTTCCTAATATGTTTGCTGAATATAGTGTGTAAGCAGTAGAAACACAGGAGTGTATCACAAAAATGTAGGCTTGTAAATAGAAGAGCTTTTTTTTTCTTTTTATGTTTCTTACACAGGGAGACACCAGCCATTATAGTATAGAGGATTTTTCCATCTGGGCCACCTGTCTTCTAAGGAGTAGAAATGTTGAGGGTGTGCCACCTGCATCTCCTCTTCCCAAGGATGTGTGTGATGAGGGCTGGTTCATGCTGGGCAAATCAAGCCTGTAAAGAACTGAGTGTAAATTCATACCCTACAGCTTGTGAGAAGAAATTATCCCAGAATAACTTTGGTCTGTTGCTGACAAAGAGTAACTGGCTAAATCCCAAACTATTACATCCCTATAGAGCTTTGTTGCCTTCAGAAGAGCAGACCTGGTTGCATCAGTTGGGCTGCCCTGCACCCAGTGGGAGCCCCAAGCCCCAGCCCAACCATGCCCACTCCACCGCTGGCTGCTGTTCGCAGCATGACACATCAAGTGAGGCGAAGAGGGAGTTTGCGGAGGAAGGCAGCTCCCTTTGCATCCTCTGGCCACTACTTATACTTAATGCAGAGCATTTTTACTTTATAGAAGGCTTTGCAGCAAATGACTTTGTCCTAATTGCTGCACTATCTCAGTTATTGCCCGCACAAACATTCCCTTCAGATCAACCTACCGGCTGAGCCAGAAATCACACAATTGATGTTTTGGTTTCCACTGCCTTATCTAAATCCAGTTACTGCTCAAAATGAGACTAAGTCAACAGACTTAATTGAATGAAAAGGCAGTGAGACAACCTAGAGATTTGTGGCTGTGTACATCCGTGCATGAGTTAATCACTAAGCAAACACTTTGAAACAAACAGAGCTGGGCTGAGCAGGATGGGTTTTTCTGTGGCCTGGAAGCTCCCGACACGCTGGGGTTACACAAGGCATTGTTGGGGCTGGCAGGGGATTTAAACAGCATTGCAAACAATGTACCACCACTGAGAAAAGCTGGGGATGGACAATGGAGCAGGCCACAAACAAACACTGCTGCTTGCTGCCTAAATCAGGAGATAGCAGAGACCCCGTAAAAGTGGCCAAAAATAATTGCTCCCCTGTAATTGTTGCTGTCTGGATATGTGAAATAGCCCTGCTGGCACCCAGCAGCTGGGAACAGTGACTCGCTTAATGTCCTTAGCTCATTTCTGGGGAGGCAGCTGCCAAACTCCATATGTCCCCAGCTGGTAGCTCTTGTGCAGACATCACAGGTTTTCCCAGCTGTACAGCCATAGCATTCCTCCTGGCTGTGCAGTTCAAGAGAGAAAGGTCTAAACAAAATATGTGGGAATGGCCACACTGGGTTAGACCATGGCTCCACCTTGCCTCTCTTCTTGTTTTCAATGGAGACCATGAGCAGCCTCTTAGGAAAGACCATTAAAACCTGTCTAGTCCCCACCTTGACAGTGCTGCACAAAGCTTCTCCAGAGCTGCAGGAGTAAAAGGACAAAGCCTTACTCTCCAGTTGCAACTTGCCCTGGCAAAATCTGTGCCTCTCCTTTTTCTACCACCTGCTCAGCTCAGAAGCCCTGTGCTGGTACCCAGTGCAGCTGCTGTTCAGGGAGGCTGCAGTGGAAATGCTCAGGTTCATGCCAATGGTTCATCTCAGCCATTGCAAGAAGGGAGGCTGAAGCTGCAAACCTCCTAAAATAGTCATTAAGTATCTTCTAATATGAGATGACTCACATACTTTCCTGGCTAGTAGGACTCCATCAGGTGATGGAGAACCTGAATCAGGTTCTTCAGTAGGCAGTGACAGCCTTACAGATATCTAAAGGTGACTTTGCCATAAGCAGTACAAAGACAGAGCCTCACCATTTTAGCTGAGGGTTTGAACATTATTTTGGCTGGAAAAACTCATCCCATGCTACAGAGGGACACCACGCCCTGCACAGGCCATCCACTCATCACCACATGCTAGCTTGGGGCCAGAACATCTGGCTGTAAAAATGCAGCTGTGGTGGTATCCCCTAAAGAAAAGAGGGCAATGAACTTGGCTACATCCTTCCTCCCTAAGTGAGGCCACAGACATCGCTGTTATATTTGCAACCCATTTGACAGTTCTTGCCCTTTGGTGTGCTGTACAAGCAGACAGGACAACTCTTCTAGCAAAGCCAGGAAAAGATGGGAAAGATGATTAGGTTTGTGATCAGGTGCTGTGTGGCCAGAGTGCTACGCAGTGTCCAAAGAAACTTTTGCTGAATGCCCAGGCTTCAGGATACAACGATAGCACACAGTACTATATTTCACTCCTTTAACAAGTGCTGAAAATGCAGAGGCTCCTTTCCCAGGTTCTGTCTCCATCTTGGAAGCAGGGAAGAGCTGTATGTATAATTATTTTCAGACGCCATCCACTTTATTGATGATCTGAGCAGAATGGGCAAATAATGGCAGGTAACACCAGGAGCAGAGATCGAATGAAGCTCACTGCCTTTTGGGAAAAGCTAAAATAAAGCCACTATATGAATGGGTCATTGAAAACAGGCTGGAATATATTCCCTGTAGTCATTCCGAAAGTTCAAGGGCGGGGGGGGGTGGGGGTGGGGAAGCTGTCTCTGTGTTCACTAAACTTCTAATATCTGAAAGCGCTTAGAAAAACACACATGCACCTTTTTTTAATACAATCATGGAAAAACACACTAAGCTTTTGACTCAATGGTTTTGTTTTTCCAGTGAGCCCCTTCCAGGTTCCACACGCCATCTCATAGTCATGTCTGTTGGGTTAGCTTCGAGCTAACAAACTTTAGAAGAGTTCTCTGTGATTTTGCCACATCAAGTTTCAAGTATCGGCTTGCTGGAAGTGCTGTGGAGAGGGAGGAGGGAGGGAAGTGGTATGAGCACTGCCAACACACCTGCACAAGCTTTGGGCTCTCCTGGACACTCTGTGCGCTAATGATGTATAACCTGTAGAGCCTGGCAACATGCTCGCTGAAGACTATAACAGACAGACTGTGCATGCCTCTGATTTCTAATTTCTTAAAACAAGTAATAAACCGCCCCCTCCCCCAACCCCATGCTGTAGGTAAATGCTTAGGATGGAAACTGAGATGTGTTCAGCTGAGTAGAGCTTCTACTGAGGTAAGGAACAAATGACAATTTAATTATGGTACTTTAGGTCTATGTAGTTCGTCTTCTAAAGGAAAAGGGAGGAAAAAAGCTAAAAGAAAGACAAAGTTCATTTCAGCTCCAACGTTCTGCTAATTTTTCTTTTGACTATTAGAGATGCAGCTGGATCCTATTTCTAATCCACTTTCAAATTTGCTTGAATTAAAATCCCAGATCACTGCTGTGTTTTCAAGATGAAGTGTGCACAGTAGCCAAGGTTTATACTGCAATTTCTGGAGTTATGGAATGATGAGCTCTCCAATAGAGGAAAATGTGTTGTATGCTGGAGTCCTGGGGGAAAAAAAAAAGGTTGGCATCAGTGTTATTTGGAAATAGAACTCACTTGTAGAATAAATAGCCTTGAAGTTAATCCACTGGGCTACATTTTACATTTGGTTCCACCAACTGGAACTGGTAGGTATGGAAGAGCAAAGGCTGCTGTGGTGGAGAGGTAAGAATGGGAAGTGCTATTTAATTATAAAGCCTGGATATTTTTGAACTTTCATCTGAAATTGAAAAATTTACCCATTAGTTTGGGACTTATTTTAAGAATAAATTAACTTTCTGACTAAAATAGCACAGGAAGACTGCCCTTGCTTTGAAGTACCTGTGCTTTCTCTATTGCTACCTGAATCCCAGCCTAAAAGCTGATATTTCTCCTCCAGCATTCTTTTTATGCCTAAATCCAATAGCATAGTCTTGTTAGACTTTGCCACCTGGGAAGCACCTCACATGAAGTTATGAATCCCCATATTCTCTGGGCTTTCATATCTGCCATGACAATTCCCAGCAACTGCCAGGTGAAGCCAGCCAGCCAGTATTTATGGAAAATGAACAGACGAATCATTTCCAATAGCGGGACATGATTATGATATAATTGCAGCAGTTTACATTGACATCCAAGTGGACGGCTACAAGCCAAGAACTGGAATAACGGCTCCACCCACCTACCACCCAAATGTAAACAAGCCAGCATGGTTAAAAAGAGGACTAGAAGACAGGGCTCAGGCGTTCTCCTTCAGCTGTGTTATGGTATGACTGCCAAGTTGCCACACAACCTTCCTGCCAGGCAATTTATTCAGCTGTAAACTGACCCTTACCTCACACAGAAAGTTCAGCGGCTTCTTTCAGTATCAGCTTCTTTTTAAACAGGGCTATAAGTGCATTACTGCCACTAAGAGCAAGAGACTATATTTTGGAGAATGGGCACTGTAGGGTAGTGACTTGAACCCTTTGAGTGCTTGAAATCCAGCTCAGCCTGAGCCATGGTTGGCACTGTTGTAGTGGGTACACATTACTGCCAGCATGAATAAGGGAATACCTGCAAAGGGGAATGAAGTCTGTATTAATACAGTTGGAGATGACGTGAATGAGACTGATAGCTTTTTATAAAAGATTGGGGAGTGGCTTCTTTGCTGATGGATGATTGAAAATCCAGAGGCAGATTGTGAGGAGCTTGATGAGATATGAAGGGAACCTGTGGTAGGTCTTCAGTTGAAGGAGATCAATATAATGGTCCTGATGCTGAGCAAAATCTGCTCATTTACACTAGCTTTGTAGATTGTTGGCACCTTTCAGAGCAGAATTTCTTGCAGGAGAAAGACCATGTTTCTTCTTTCAGCAATGCCAGAGTTAATCCCACTCCACTATGAGGATTTCCCACTGACAGAAAGAGAGAGATTGAAGCTATCCATGTTTAGGTAGAGGTGATCCTCAGAAGAGCCTTGAAATTATCCTTATAACTTAACTCCTTGCTTGTCTCCAAGTTGCCCTAAATTAGATTAAATTAAACTATACCCAACATTACATTTCCAATAAATTCACAACCCCAAATGAAACAGCATCTGCTGTTCATTGACGCACCTTTGTGGGCAGTGGTCAATCCATTCCTCCCACTAGCATTACCAGCAGAAAATGGGTGCTGCTTAGCTTCAAGCCCTCATTCCTAAACACAAGACTAGCTTTGCCTGAGTACAGCCTGTGTCTGCACCTCTGGATATCACAAACCTCCTCAAATGGGCTGCCTAAGAGGAGGAAACTCTCACAGAGGCTAGGGCAGTTTATACTAGTGGAGGATCTGGCCTACAAACATATGCACCTGTGATGCAAAGACAAATAAAGGCCCATGCTCCAACACAGGGTGAGCTCACAGCCTCCTAAGCTGTATGAAATCCCATTTCCTTTCTACTTCTGCTAAGTAAGAACAGAAACAAAGACACACGCCTAAATAAACAGAAAAGCACAGACAGCAGAAGGGGGGGGGAGGCCCTAGTACAGGTTGTACGCCAACTAGTACAGAGAGATGTTTTCTATTTGCGGTCCTTCGTGTGAGACCTTGTCGTATCGTGTGGACAAGAATGTGAGTGGGAAACTTGTTGGACAGGGTTGGTTTTACAAATGTCTCACAACTGCAGAAACACCTGCTTTACATTATTTTTCTTGCTGGTCCACAACAAAATTCCTCCCTGGTCAACAGTTCTCAGCAGGCCTCATTTCTTCCTTCTCCGTGGACGACTCAAGTAACTGGTTTCTAAATCCTGGTCACCACGAGATCACACCTGAACTGCACTGAGTAGGAGCAAGTGGGGGGGATACAGAAGGCAGAAGGGCACTTCTACACAGAATTATGCCAAAATGCTGGCTAAAGGACCAACACCACACGAGACTGCTTACCATCAGGTAGGGGAAGGGGGGCAGGAGGGTTACCCAGGCCAAATAGACGAATCTGTGAGACCCATCTGTTTTCACCATGAAAACCTTACAGCCCACACCTATGCAACACGCCACTCCAGTCACCAGAAGTTATTACTCTTGGTCTTCACTGCTTCCTGTGAAGCTGTAATGGGTCTGAGACAGTGTCCAACAAAACCAAAGGGAGCCTTTCCATTCACTCAATGGGCTCTGGATCAGGCCCAACATCTGTTTGGCCCTCTCTATGCACAATGCAGCCAATTTACTCTTTATCCATTCCTGGGCCTCTCTCTCCAATAACGTCCATATTTTTCATACTTATGGTTGTCATTAGCCACACTAAGCACCACTCCCACAATGAGACCATCCTCACCCCTTCAGCAGCCAAGCCCCTGGCATGGCATAGCTATGAGTGCTGCCCCAACCCCTTACAATTTCAGCAAGGTCTCTCCTTTCTCCTTGTTCACATTTCCAGGCCATCCCTTCAAGCTGCGAAGCTCTTCCTACTCTTCTCTTCCCACCAAGGATAGGGCTGGTCATGCCTTCTGTTGTATTGTAAACCTGTCCAAGAATCAATGCAAAAACCAAACAGAAGGGTCCAAGAGACTGTAAGACACCTGAAGAGCACTGTCAGAGCAGGAACAGGCTCTCTGAGCAGACATTTCTCACCTTGGTTGATGACAACCCAGGCAATGACTTCCCTAGGGATCTAGAGTATGAGGGAGAATAGCCAACAAGCAGCTCCATAGTCTTATACTGGGGTCCAGAGCTAGAGTAAAAGACCTAGCAATAATTTTCCAAACTGTCTGTATAAGACCACAGGATCATAGAATATCTCAAGTTGGAAGGGACCCATAAGGATCAATGAGTCCAACTCCCTGCTCCTCACAGGACTACCTAAACCTAAACTATATGACTAAGAGCATAATCCAGACACTCCGTGGACTCTGACAGGCTTGGTGACCACTTCCCTGGGGTTCTTCCCCCACCATCCCCATTTCTCCTCACATGTGAATATACACATTGCGCCAGTTCACAGCACTTCAGTTTCCAACCACTCTCACACAGTTTGTGATTCACATTGCAGAGACTATGATGGGACTAGGCACAGGTCTTCTCTAGGTCCCACAGTGACAGCAATACTAATGGTCCATGAGACACCATCCATTCACTGAGCAATACACAATATTAATTTCTTTATGACTTTGCTGGGCCCTTAGGTTTCAGGTCCTTTTTTTCATCTGTCACACAGATTCCCATGCTGTGAAATCCATGTCATTGCTAAGCAGAGCAACAGCCTTCCTTAAGAAGCCAAGCAGGTTCTTACAAGGGAAAAACAAGCGTCTAGTATTTAATCTATAGATTCTTCCAGCCACAGAGCTGCACATTAATTTCGGGAACTGCCATTATGTAAGAAAGAAACTCACACAAAAATACCCCCTTGACATGCCCTGAAATCACATGGGTTTGAAAATGCAACTGTGATGCCTGAGGCCAGATGTGCGGACTGGCAGGCTGCTGGCACTGTGCACAGGCACATCTGCATGTCAGGTAGTTACTCATCCCTGCATACTTCCCTGATAAAATCTGGATTGCCTAAAGCAGATATTTTCACTACAGTTTCCTTATCAAGGTATTTACCACCTCCTGTCTGTGCCCTGCAGACTGAGGGTGTTAATGCTCCCTTACTCTCTGTGGCACAGGGAGCTCAAGCGTGTAGGAGCTGCCATACAGGATAGGATTTCTAAACCCACTGGAGTACGCAGTGGGTGGCTGCTGGCCTGGACTTGATAGAATCTCACCCTGTTTGTACCTGGGATGTTGCTCTTTTGATCCTCACGCTGACTTTCTGCAGCTGGCGGGCTCCTTCCTGTGTTTCAGGGAGTTTGTTGTGTTTTCTGGAGCCCCTGATGGCATTTAAAAGCTGTTGTCTCCTCTAGAGGATTCTACCCTGCTGTAGTTGTTGTACAGCTGTAGGAAGAGAAGGATAGTTTGGGATGAAGTTATGTCAGGAATAGCAGGAGTATATATGGCACCTCAATATATACACACAACATCTTTTTCTCCAAGACAGAAAGCATCTCTCTGTCTCTAAATAAGAATATTGAGATAGGCCTGCAATCACAAATGCAAGCTACCCTTGGAAACTTTGAGTAGTCCCTTTCCAAGAGCACCCCACACCTCTTTTCCACCCATTGCCAACACCAATCATCTATTTTAGCCAATAGCTCTCACACCTTCCTCTTCCCGTGAGAGAGGACATCGCTCTGACCCCTGCACAGGATGTCCTTGATGGCTTTGCTGTTCCCTTCTGAGCTTGACAAACAGCGAAAAGAGGGACAGGTTCTGAAACATAGTATCTTAAAAATTATTAATTTCCTTGAATAAAAATATTATTTGATTAGCCATTGGGGAAACCTAAGCAACAGATCTGTTTCAGTTTGATTTCACATAGTAAATATTTAATCAGTTTAAGAATACCACTTACAGAGATCGATTAGCTGGGTCCACATTGCTTTGGGGAAGGACAGAGCTTATTTTAGGATGCTGATTCCACAAACAACGCTGTCTTGAACAACTCCCATGAACATGACACTATGGGAATACAGCTTGGTGTCAATCAGACTGAAAAGGAAGCCTCTTACCTAAATTCAAACCAAATGAGATGAGACGCAATTTGATTTCAGAAATGTCACCAAGTTCTTTTAGTTCAAAAAAATAACTATATAGAGTTTTTCAGACTTCATATAGAAAAATCTTTCATATAGACAGATTTTCTTCTGACATTTCTACTCTTTTTTTTTTTTTTTTTCCTGTTTAAGACGTAGGAAAAAAAAGTTAGAACTATCACATGGGATAGGTTTTTATATTACTTAGAATTTCTGTCTTGGCACAGGCTGGCTGAAGAAAGAGTGATCTCCTCCTTTCTTAGAGCAACTGCCCAGCTATTACCAGCTTAAGCAAACTTGTTTAAATCCCACCACTACACCCCTACCCGTACATGCAGTGCTCTTGGGATGCTGGACAACACTTAATGGGATGCAGAAAAAAGACCTTTATTTTAGAGTATTTAACCCACCCTGTGGTCTTCTACTTAAAGATGCAAGATGTAGATGTATGGTTGTTGTCATACTTGACAATGTCCATTTGGGCAAGAGCCCTCTAAACCCTACCAGCTGGTCAGAAAAAACCCTGTCCCCTGGCAGCGCTGGAGGAGAACCAGGCATGGTTCTTGGGGCTGTTTTTTCCCATCACTTTAGGTTTTTGGACAAGCCAGTACTGAAATCAGAGAGATGACTGCATATCTGAGGTGTTGTTAACGAGGTGCCAATTGCCATGAAGACATGGTGACATGGGCTTCAACAGGAGCTGGTTGCCTAGAATCATATCCTGCATCCAAGCTGTAACCTGCTTTTCATCCTCCCTCCTGTTGGTATTAAGACTAGCTAGGCTAAAACCAGCTTAAGATATGCCTGCTCTTGCTGTGGTTTCTCCTCGGACTCTCTTAGGAACTGCGATTTTTCAGAGGTGGTGTGCATCTGCCACAGCCCCTGCCTCTGTGCCGAGTACCCAGAGCACGGGGAGGAGCAGCCCTAAGAGACCTCAAGCAAGACGACCAGGAAGGCAGATGCTTTGCAAAGTGCTGATCCACAGTTTTGTCCCATCCTGCAACCTCCAAAGACAGTGCACAAGAATAAAATATAGGGAACCATGTAGTGTGAAAGAGCAACTAAAAAATTACTCCTGTAGTGAAGAAACCACATAATATATTCAAGATGTCAGAGGTTAGCTGTGGTACATGTGAATCATGCTGCAAATACCTCACCTTTAACTTTACCGTCGTAATTAGATTACAAAACTTTTATTACAGTTTTAAATTCTGCCTTTATAGGTTGCTGCCCAGCTGTGCACTTAAATCTGTTTTTATCACACTTTCTGAGCTCATCACATTTAATTCTGTCCCTACAATGCCGGATTAAATTTAAGGGTCGCTAAAGTCAGAAGTCACTCACCCTTGCCCTCCTAATGGATTCACACCATGCCTGTATGGTCCTGAAGAATCGTGTGTACAGTAAACTATATTTATTGGGATGGTGGAGGGAAAGGGGCCTTGGGGATGTTTATTTACTCCACCACTGTGCTTAGCTATCAGGATATTTGCACAGATTACTGCACCAACAAGATGTTGCTTACCTCCATGTAATAGCCTGTTGCAATGGAATCTTCACAGCAGCACTGGTCTGAGAGCAAAGGAGAGAATATTTAGGTCTGCCTGTGAGAAGGGGATAGCTGATTAATGAGGTATAGAGACCTGTATCATCTGAGGAACTGATCAACTGACTGCATTCAGTAATCACCCCCTGCTGTCACACCCACTCCTGCTAGAAAGCCCAAACCTGATATTTTAGGAGTCCTGTCTCTGATATTTGAGGCAGTCCCAGAAGAATGAAAAAACATTTTTTTCTAAGGGTGACAACTTCATTGTTTCCTGTCATCAAGAAAGCAGAGCAAGGCAGAAATGAAACTCTTCATCTAAACAACATTCATCCCAAGTTTTACCTCAATCTGTTTTTTCTTCTTTGACCAGCAAAGATTAGATGGGTTATCCCAGCTATATAAATTTATCCCTAAATAAATTTCAGGACAATGATTCATTGTCCTGAAAAATTAATCAGGTAAATGGGCAAATAAAGTAGAAATCATATTCTTTCTATTAAAAAAAAAAAAAGATAAATAAGGTACTGAACATCCAAGTGATTTACATGAAGTCACAGGGAGAGTCTGAAAGGGATCTGGGAAATCAAATTAGCTCCAGGGGAAAGGTCATTTCTCTCTTTCTTGCTAGGGAATACTTTGAACAGAATTAGAATAGACCAAAGACAGAGACAGACTTTAATAAAAAATGGAGGGCAAAATTAATCGCTGAGTAACATCATGACAATTGTTGACCTTTCCCATTCAATGACTAGACACATTTTTGGAACCACAGTTAATAATTTTTAGCAATATACAACCTTCTCCCAAGGAACGTGTGGTGATTAGGGCAAAGAATTTCACATGGTCACAAAACATGTATCTCAGAGTCCTGGGCTTATAAAATACTCTATTTCCTCCATTAATTGTGTCCACGTGGAGCTGTAACTAAGTAGCTGAAACAAATAAAACCAAAGTAATATTGTTTCCTTTTAAAATATTTCACTTAATTTGTGGAAGAGGTTTGGGCTCATTAAAAATAGACCATCTCCCATGAGGGCTTTTTCCTTTTCATCTCCAAGTCTCTCAACCAATCCTCAGTAATGTGTATAGCAGCACACTCCTTGCTGAAGCTGTGCTCTTGTTTGACTCACGAGCTCCTGTCATACTCAGCAGCAAGGCCAGCAGCACTCATTTAGCTAAGCAAAGTGAGGCCTCTGTGTCTTCTGATGTACTGTCATTGCTCTAAGATGGCCAGTTGGTGTTGCTGACTAAAATTTCCTCCTCCCCCCTCCAGCTCATTAGGAAACTCCGGTCCTTCCTCCCACAAAGATTTGGCTATTGTGACCTATGCTTTTCTTGTGGAAATGACAATATGTTACCTGTGATCAAAGGAGCAAGCAATGCCGAGAGCCGAGCTAGAGCCTACATGGTTGAAGCTATTGTGCAGGCACTTAGCCACTTGTGGTGGAAGTCTGTTCCCTAACCTTGCAAAGCAAACTATGAATCAGTGACAGGTGACATCAGAAGCCGCTGTGTGTCATCAGACCATGAAAATTCCTTTTCCTTAGCTGATGTCAATCACAAAGCAGGGGACAAGGCACACAAGACAGAGGTGAAGAGCAACCTGGCGCAAGGGCATTGGGTGCAAGAGCAACCTCCAGAAGAGATTAAATGATTCCACAGATTCCTGTTTAGCATCATTTTTTCACCTTCATCAGGAGATATTTTCCTCTTAAGTCTGCTCCTGATAAAGGCATCCACAGCCACAACTCTGACTAAATAAAAAAGTCCCTCGTGAACTCTCACATGGCTGGTGTGCTCTGACCTGGAAAATGCTTGCACTGCAGCGCAACTGGGGCAATGCCAAGACCCTAAGGTGGGTGATGGAAGGATCAGACCAAAGGGGACCAAACATGAAAGTGTTTGCTAGTGTTACAGGAAGCTTAGGGCAGAAGTTGAGACCGTGACCTTCTCTGCACTAGCGTGTTTCACAAGGTAGTACTGCCCTGTTGTACTCAATGTCCTTCTCCTCTCCCACACTTCTGATGTGGCCTCAAATATTCATCAGTTATCTGGGATAGATATCATTGTATGTAAGCTTCATCCCTGTTTTATGAAGGCATTTCCATAAAATTCAATTCTACAATCCCTCTCTGTGTTTCTCCTTCTCCCTTACAGGCTCAGTTGCACTTTAGAATGTACGCCGATGTTACCATGTAACAAGCAAACTATTTGTGAGGGCACCCCAGACAAAAAGATGTAGAGGAGTTCAGAGGCTCCCCCCAGTGCTGGGTCAACTCCCGTTCTTCTCACTGGTTTTGTTCTCCTTCTAGGAGAGAAGCCACATCTGGAAAATTACTGGTGTCCTTCTGTTCACCATGGACACCACTTGGAACTGGCATGTAATCTTGTAAACTGTGATTAGATTTAGAAAGTAAACTCTCATTATGACCTCTCTCAAGGTCTCTAAAAACACATTCCCCTAACTGCTATGATTACATTTAAATTCTCTCATTTTGGTAATAACAACATCATCCACCTTTTCCTCTCTTCCCTCCTCCTTTTTCTGATCATAATCTTGTTAGGCACAACAGAAAAACCATTCCATAGTTGTCTTTTTTCCCCACATTCTCGAACTCTGGGCATGAACGCTTTCCTCTCAGCAGAAAAATATAAACGGCTTCTCTGCTCTGGACAAGCTGAACCTGAAGTGTGGGGCTTTTCTGGACCATATTCAATGGTAGATATCAGCAAGTCTTTCATTGGCATCATCCTAAGTACTATTAATATTAGTATTATTATTATGTTAGACCCCCCGCCTTAGAGATGATAGCTAATATCAAGGCTTGACAACTGTTCTGATGCTGTACAGACATAGTGTGAAGGCAGTCCTTGCCCTCAACATCCTGAACCGTATCTGACCAATACAGACATGAAACGTGCAGGACATTGGGCGAGACATTTTCTCAGTGTGAAAACCAGAACCCAGCTCAATTAATCCTGTGTCACTACCATTCCTCTGCTGCCTCTCTGCATAATTTGAATTCTTCCTTCTGCAGCCCCTGCTGATCATCAACCTGGCCATACCAAATACCTCTTCTTCATGAGAGGGGCAAAGCCCCAAACTGCCATCATTCAGCCCCAGGAAACACACTCCCAGCAAATGACTGGATAGCAGTGAGGTTTTGCCCAAAATCTTGTCACCACCCTAAGAGCTGTGAGAGAACTTGAGTGGGATGAACACTTCTGCCCCGGGTAAATTTATTCCAGAGTATAATATTCTGCTCAAGGCAAGAATCCATTAGTCCTGGGTGACTCCAAAAGAGGTAATTCAGGATCATCTCTGAGCCCGTAAAAGCCAAGAGGAAGAGCTGGACCCGCTGACTCTGCAGGGCCCAGTTTAGGTACTGCAGCGCCTGGGAAAAAGGCATCTGCCCACAGCAGGATAACTCAGCGGGTGCAAGTCATTCCGACATCCTCTGAGGGACAACGTGCAAAACCCACATACCTGACAGAGGGCTGTGTATTGCTTATATCAGATCTGTAAAGAATCATGTGATATTATACAATCATAACATTTTAAATATTATAACAGAATATCCCACTCTGATATATCACAGGCACCAAAGAAATAATACCCAGCAGCAGTTCACTCTGCAACAGGGACTGTACATGCAAGTCTCATATGTCTCTACAGGCATCTTCTGGATCGTGTTTATCTGTGTGTCATGAATGGAGACATGGACATAAGAACACTTGTTTTTAAGGATAGAATCACTTGGCTTTAGTAAGATTTTATCTAGATAAAAACTGAATTGATTGACTTGTTATATTTCTTGAGTTTAATGAGCTCATAACTGCACTTTAATTCGTTTAATTGCCAGAACATGGTATTACAGACCTGTAATACAGAGATATATAATATATATGCTATACATAATAAAATGCAACAGGTAATATAAAACAGTTTGTAATGAGGATTATTACTAAGATTATCAGTAGCAAATATTCAGCGACATGAACAGAAATTTCCTTAAAGTAATGTCTTCAGGATTTGGTCCTCCTTGTATAAGCTTCTAAGAGCAACGCACATACGAGGAAAATGTGAAGGCTGTGAAATAGAAAAATATTGGTAGGCTAGGGTGGGATTTGGCTTCAGTAGGCTCAGGGTCTAAGTTCTTCCAAGACGTTTAGGCACCTAATTCCCACTTCAAACTTCCACGTTCACTTCAGAAACACAATTTTTCTGCTAGCTTTTTCCAAGGCTGGCTCAATGGTCACAGCATTTTCTCAATTTATTTATTGTCTGCATTTTGGAAACATTAACAGTCACCCAGTGTTTTCCTAACATAATTGTTTATATCTCTCCAGTGACACAATTAGCATCTGGGAGAAACACCGTAGCATGCAATTATCTTTAATTATCTTTCTGTTGTGAGTAGAGATGCTACATACCAAGGCAGTTATTACACCTGACAAGGACAATGTACTTACAATGGGTGTTTATACAGGCTAATTCCTTATAAAAATACCTTAACAGAAAGTGCTCCACCTGCCTTCATGTTCCCTATCACAATCGCTAATTAATATTATTGTGCTGGAAATGATGCTATCACTTAAAGCCTCTTCTGTCATAATCACTGCTCCGTGCCTAGCTATGCCTAACTAACCTGCTGCTGACTCACACACTGGGAAGGACGTTCATCAGCCAGACTTCCTCTTGCTGATCTGATTTCCATTGCTCCGCTTGGTTTTACAGAGAGCCCTCCATTCAGCTAAGCACCTTGCCTCCTTTGAAGCACACTGCCCAGTCGGTTTGCCTCTCCACTCAGCAATTCTCACACTTAACTGCTGCTGCTGATTCAGGGTTTAAAGCTATATGCAGGTATGTGGTAGAGTTCTTATTGATGTAATTGGTTAACAGGGCCAACCATAAGCCTGTGTTTGAAGCCAAATGCCATCTGATTCACTTTGTCAGTCAAACCGGTTAAAATGCAGTTGTGAGTGCACTTTGTGCTTTTGGACAAAATCTTTCTGCAGGACACCGCACACAACAGTTGCCGCTAAAATTATGTTTATATTGCTTGCATAAATAAGACTTGATCCTTCAAACTGAAACAGAGTGGAACTGTTTTGCAGATCTGGGAATTGTGATGGGGACTGGGAAGGACAGCAGTAAAGCCTGCCCTCGGTCCCAGAAGAGTCAGGTTCAAAGAGTGACTCTGCTCTGTGCAAGATGCTTTGGGCTTGAGAGCAGCCCTAAGGAGAAGGACTTGGGGGTACTGGTTGATGAGAATCTTAACATGAGCCGGCCGTGTGCGCTTTCAGCCCAGAAAGCGAACCGTGTCCTGGGCTGCATCAAGAGAAGCATTAGCAGCAGGTCGAAGGAGGGGATTCTCCCCCTCTGCTCTGCACTTGTTAGACCCCACCTGGAGTACTGTGTTCAGATGTGGGGTCCCCAACGTACATTGAGCAACCTGGTATAGTGGAAGGTGTCCCTGCCCATGGCAGGGGGGTTGGAACTTGGTGATCTTTAAGGTCCTTTCCAACCCAAACCATTCTATGATTCTATGATTTTGGGCTTGTATCTAGGTATGTCGGTATACAAACAGAAGTCTAATGGGATTGTGAAAAGGACATTACTCACCCATCAGGAGGCTGCCTCTTCTGACAAAGAGTTCCTGCATGTCTCAGCTCAAATTGCAAAACCTCCATGTTCTCCTGCTTCTCTTCTGTTACAAGAGAGATAATTACAGAGGTGCTAACAGGATAAATGTAGGGAAGTGTGGGAGGTGCTCAAAAAAAGAGCATGTAAGATAGATGAGGCATGACTAGTTACTCTTGTCTCAAGGAATGCCTGAACTCTGCAGTGACACAGACAGGGCTTCCGGCCAACTGAAAAATCAGGGCTGGATGAGGGCTCTGAGAACACAGGGTTGTCCTTTCCAGGTTTGCTTCAGATCAGCTGCTGGGAGATGTTGGACTAAAACTTTCTTGGGCCTTTTCAGTGATCAAGAAATCACCAAGATAGCCCTAGAGAACTACTTCTAAAATCACATTGCTGGTGTCCACAGGTGTGGAAACTGAGGCAAGGAGCAAGTAGATGATTTTTATAAGTCTACAGAGAGCATCACTGACAGCACTAGGTGATGAGCTGTATTCTTGTGAGTGTGATCCACAGCTCCGTCAAAAACATGCCCTTTTCCACTCTGTTTTGAACCAGCCTGGGTAATGACAAGGAGACTTTTGTTGTTGCCATTCAAGGAGTTGGCTGTTTGTTCAAGCTCTTGTGCTCTCATTAAAGAGGCATCAAGGCAGGAGCAGAGTGCCGATCCCAACGGGAACACGTGCCCTAGGTTGGCCCACTGCAAAATAATTCTTCTGCATATCATCTAGGTCCAAAATTGAGTCTGGGATCTGCTACATGGCTAAGTTCCCTCTCCACAGCAACCAGAACATGCATGGTGACAATTATGGGGAAGGAAATGGAAACATTTTGGGCAGTTATGGCATGGAGAGTGGCATCTGCGGCAGTGGGCTCATAAATGAAGGATTTGGTGTAATACATACTGCAACAAGGTCATACTCACAGAAAACTAGGACTTGCCAGAAAAACAAATGAACTCAGCCAGGCTTATGATTTTGTTTGATTGCTTCCAAAATTAAACTTTAATCCAAGTTCTTTTGAAGATCATCACAACCGAGCTTGCATGAATCTTGGGGCCTAGTCCTCAGCACAGCACAGGCAGGCCAGGAAGTTCCTGGAATACGTCGATGACAACTTCCTTCTCCAAGTGATAGAGGAGCCAACCAGGAGAGGGGCTATGCTGAACCTTGTTCTCACCAACAAGGAAGGGCTGGTGGGAAATGTGGAACTCAAGGGCAGCCTGGGATGCAGCGACCATGAGATGGTGGAGTTTAAGGTCCTCAGGGCAGTGAGGAGGGCGCACAGCAAACTCACTACCCCGGACTTTAGCGTCTTCAAGGGACCTGATTGGAAGAGTCCCATGGGATAAAGCCCTGGAGAGAATAGGGGCCCAAGAAAGCTGGCTAATATTCAAGGATCACTTCCTCCAGCCTCATGGGTGATGCATCCCAACAAAGAAGGCGGCAGGCAAAAATACCAGGAGGCACGCATGGATGAACAAGGAACTCCTGAGCAAACTCAAACAAAAAAA
>NW_010117306.1:0-12893 GCF_000699245.1 Pterocles gutturalis
TATCAGAAAGTAGTTTATAATTTTCATTACATTTCTACCCAACAAACATTCATACACTGTCACTAAGGCTGTTGTGAAATGGGTGGCAACTTACCAATATCATGTATGACCTCCTAAAAAACAGTATGATTTTTGTAAGAAAAGCATCATTTTCCACTGATAGCCCTGAAGTTTCTATTTTTTTAAAAATCAGACTGCTTTCCATAATTTAAAACTGAAATATTGATCTCTCCACCTCCCAAAGCACACCCCCGTGCTTGCTCCTGGACAAGAGCATGCCTGTGTCAGCTAAAACTGTGGTCTGTGACAGACATAAATTTAGAAAAGTGTCTAAAATTTATTTTTAGAAAGAAAATAACTGAGACAATAGACAAATTTGTACTTCTAGAATTTTACATCCTTTTGTCACCTTTTACATCCTTACGACACCTTGTGATGTTACAGATTCTGTTCTGTTTATGAGGCTGTAAGCGTGCTTCCCCTGGGCTGACTTACAATACAGGAAAATCCAACGCAATGTGAATATTGTTGGCATACGTCAATCTGGTAAAGTATAGGTTTGGCTGATCTGTATCCAGTAATGATTGGCTTCTAAATGTTGGTCTTGCACACCATGGCAACTCTTTTATCTTCTGCACAGCTAAGCAGCTGTACAGGTTGCTCAACCCCTCTGCAACTGATGTTTGTTTGGATTAACTAGTTAACATTAGAAAGGGATGTGTCCTATTATGACTGTTCGTTATGGTATGATGTACATGACAAAAGGTAGCTTTTCTACAGTGAAAGATAAGCTGAAATTAACCCCCCTCCCTGTTTCTGTCCCCTTATATGAATGTCAGGGGCAGGTTCCTGGTTCATAACCTTCTTATCTCTTGAAAACACTAAACATAAACCACCCTCTGATAAGCACTGATAGTGTATTTTAAAAGGGAGTTGTAAAACAGGTAAGGCAGTTAAGAAAACTGACTTACAGTGTTCTCTCTGTCTCAAGGGAAGTTCCTGCTCCATGCCTACAGCCAGTCTACAGGAGAGAGAATAACAGTAACTGAATTAAGGTGTGAGGGCTCTACTTCTCTTCCACGACAATTGCAAGTTCTAAGTGACAAGCAGAAACGGGAACTGTGTTTTTATTTAAGCATTTTCTGATTCCTCTAACAAATCAGTAGTGTTCTCCCTACTTACGGCCCCTTTGGTGGAGGAAGGCACTTTATCTCTCTCTCTCTTAGTGGTTATATCCAGTTATCTGCCTGCTACTGTATAAACTTCCAGTCTATTTGCTAGTAACTTGTTATCAAAAGTTTTAAATTTAGTTTGATTCTGATAACTGTCACATTAAATGGAGATGAGACTTAGTAGCAACGTTCAGACTAAACCTTGGTCAAACCAGTCACAAAATATGTCTCATCTGCATATCCCACTCTAGCCCATAACCCTCAAGGGCCTTGCCTTATGGTGGGAGGGACACCATATGCCAAAATTTCACTTTTCTATTTCAAATTATATTTTTAACACAACTTTCCAGATTTTAATCCCTGATTTTGTAGCTGGAGCTCAATCCTAGGGCTCAGCATGTCTTGGCTAGTTTTACTTTACTGTGATCGACTTAACTGATAGTCTACTCAGATACCTAGTTTCCTGAAATAAAATAAAGGAGATATAAAAGGTTTTGCTGCTTCATTTAGGAAGCTGAAGCCAGTCAATAAAGTAGTGCTTGCAAAACATCTTTAGTCTCAGATGACAGTCATTATCAAAAGGCAATGTATTACTAATTTTGATGTGCTGAGTAACAACAGCTCCAAGAATAACATTTATTTCCCAGTGTGACGGGGCAATAGGTGAACACTGAGCGTGATCAGAGAGGGGAGGGAAACATCTGCATTTTCCTTTAATACCCAGGGATTGTTTGGTTTGCTCTGCAAGTTCTTATAGAGCCAACACTGGGCCTCTGCCTGCCCTTTCTCACTGGTGGCAAACAGAACAGCAGCAAGAGCACCTGTCCTCAGTCACCTTTGAGAGGCACAGGGCAGGGACAGGCCCATCTGAGCCTTGCCAGCAGCTGCCCAAGAAAGCTGGTGAGGCTGGTGGCAGAGAAAAGAGGAGTTATGTGAGGCTGAGGACAGACGGGAGAAAGAATAGCCCCAGGAATTAGAGCAGGAGCTCTCCTTGTTCCCACAGCGGTTGTTTATTACTACAGGGCATCCAGCAGACGGCACGTCTGTTATAGTGGGAGGTAAACAGGAATGACCTCAGCACAGTGTTTCAAGATTTTAATTGGATTGCCCTTCACATTTTCATCACATGTTTCAGCTAGAGCCCAGACTGCAAATAGTGGTTGCTGCAAAGTCAGGCTGAGCAAGTTCATACATGTGCGTGTCCTTGCATACTGATAATTCACCAACTTGTTCAGCTTTTCTTGCAGCGTTTCCATTGATGTGTCCTTACTGTTTCACTGCCGTCGCATGGTTGTTACTGAGGTAAGAAACAGTGCTGGCTTCAGCTACTGAAATCGTTTTCCTCTCTTTTAAATAAATTGTTCAAGATACAAGAGAGCAAATGAAGGAGGGAAGGTGACTCTGTCATAAAATACAACAGTAGCTCTTCCACTACTTTTTTTTTTTTTTACTGCCTATGGTTTTGTAGCCCTTAAGCAATTGTGCTTCCAACCCTGATAACCTCTTCACATCTGGCTTTTCTGTCTGTACAGCCTGAGCACTTCACACTTTCTTTGTATTCTCACAGCACTACTGTGGATCAGGAAAACTGTATTTCATAAATTCCATTGCATAAATAGTTAAATATTTAATAACTTCAATAAAATCCTCTTTTTTTTTTTCAAGAAATAGATGGAGAAAATTATCTACTCAAGAACACACAAGGTAGTGGTAAGAGAGATAAAAAAGCGAAAAAATCCTAACATTCTAGATCATGTCATCTCTAACAATTGTTTTCTAAAAGACTCAAAGCAGAGTTTCTGAATGGTACATTTAGTGTAAGGTGCTCTTCCTACTGAAATTCATGGGAAGAGATTCCTTCTTCATGGAGGTGACAACCACCAGGAAACAACCTGAGCTCTGCTCAACGCCATAGAAACACTGAGGCTGTCATGACAGCAGTGTTTTAGAAATCCTTCACGGTTTCTCACTCCTACTATTCATTTATATTTTAAAGTTTTAAAATATATTTTCCACTGTCACTGTGACACTTAGAAATAAAGCAAAGAAAAACAAGGTATATATCTCTCCTTAACTCTTTACTCAACATGTAACTCTTCCTTGCCAGTTACAGTGGCAATATTATGCTACACTGGTGTAGACAAATTTCATTATTTATTTTCTTGTATGAAATGTGCCTTAATGAGTAGAATAAGTCTTGCCCATGATACTCTAGTCTTTTCTTCAATTAAGACATTTTAATGAGGAGATCAATAACAGTGAATTTTATCCGACTCAGTAACATTCCTGGCTTTATATAAAATAGGCCATCAAAGCAGGAGAAATTAATACATGAGGTTTAAAAACTGTGGATTTTAGCTAGTCTCTTTTCATGTATGTGACAATTGACACAATAAGCCATACGACTTTTCTGCATGTAAATACTCAAATCACTAAATGGAAGGCCATAATATTTACCAAATTCTTCAGTGTTGTCAATTAGTGTAATCTCTTACAATATTTTCAAAACACATGTTGACATGTGAAATTAAAATACTCAGAAGGAAACAACCACAAGCACAGTTTTTTATAATGCAAGACTCAACTAAGTCAGATGCTCGTTTTTGAAAGAGTTAGCCTCATGTACTGAGCCTCAGACAGCAAGAAGCACAATTATCCTAAACCAAGCCTAATTTTTTGGTCTCCAAGAAAATTTACACTGATGCAACATTTCAAGAGGATGGTAGAGACAAATGGATTTGTATTTCGTTTATTTAAACAAAAGTTTTGATCATCCTGAACCATCTTCTTTACAGGTTTCACCTGAGGAAAAAACAGTTTGAGATTTGCAAAAATGCCATGATGTACCCCTTACATCCAAGCTGGGATACAATTTCTACATTCAGACACATCATTTTAGAGGTCTGCTTGTAAAGAAGGTGCCCAGCTCCCATTACTGTCGGTGAAGATCTTGTCTATAGAGCAAGTGAGACATCCAGAGTGCAGGAATCCAGTCAGCCCACCTCAAAGTAGATATCTACATTTTTGACTTCTGTTGGCCGTACGGGGAAGTTGGACATATAGTCCATATGCAGGCATCGACATGTAGTTACATAAATGTAGTTATCTGAGTCCATCAGCTGAATCCCATTCACAGTGTAAGCTGTAGGAGAGCCAGATGCAGTCCTGTAATTTTCCGAAGAGAATTTTAGTCCTCCCTCACTGGCAAGGATAATTTGCTGATCACCAGGTGTCTGATCTCGCCTGTGAAACCATTTCATGCTGTGTACATAACTTGGCATTAATTGGACCAAAAGCAGGATTCGAAGTGCCCTGACAGCTATTGAGCATCCCATCATCATGACTGTGTCTCCTCCCTCCTGCTACAATGGGACCAGTGTCCTGGCCCTGGGCCACCCTTTTCCTCTGGGAGACACAGAGACAGACCTGCAACCCACACCTAGTGGTGCAGGAATTTAAATGTTGTGTGTCCCACAGTGTTCTGAGCTGCTGGTGGAGAAGAGCTTCTTGCCCTCCCTCTTGATCGTTTTTAGCGCTTCAGTAAATCTTGGCTTTGTCCTGTTCCACGGATGGAATTCTATGTGCTTTTGGCATGGGAGGGATGGTTCCCTGCTGTTAAAGCTATCATAAGCTCATGCTGGGGTCTGGGGCTGGAAAAGAGACAATAATCGCTTTCTTGCTTAAAAAATAAATAAATCTCCAAGCCCTCAGGAGAAATAACTGGGTTCTGAGCCTAGATTCATTTTTAACAGGTTTATAGGTAGGTGAATGTTGCAGAATGTTGCTTTTCCACAGCATTACAATACAAATGGCTTAAAGTTGTAAAAGGGAATGATAAATGTTCAGATTGTATCTTCTTATTGTCTACAGGATAGTACCCAATATAAACAGAGTAAAAAAATATCCAGTGCATTCACAGTGATACTGTCTGAAAGCTCCTCCTGATTGCTGTCTTGAACATGTGGTATGAATTTACTTGTAATTCATTAAAAGCTTTTTTATATGACTTCAAAAAGGAAAACACACTGTGCATATTGACTTCAAGGATATTTAGTAATAAGCAATGCAGCTGGGATCTTCAAATTATTTCCATAAGTATCTGTTCATCAGAATAGTACAACTGGGTCCTAGTGAATTGCATAGACTGTTGCAAGGAGGAGCAGGAGAAAAAAAAATCTTTTTTTTTCCTTTTTCATTGACCTAAATAAATTTGTATCCATTAAATAAATCAAAGTAATATTTTAAAACTGAAATTCTTCATTTTCTTTGAGTTTACTTTTGGTAGGTTACTATTTGATCCCAAATAATTACTTTTTAGAAAGCCTATTTTACTACCATTCTGCAGTGCAGATAAAGATCCCTTAAAACCATGTACTGCTTCTCTGAACATAAGTTATTTTACAGGCCAGTTAATTAATTGATATGCTACCTGAATTCATTCCTGTACTAAGTAATTCATTAGACAATTGTGAGACCATTCAGGAGCGTCAGATAGATTTTAGTAGTATAGCTTAGATAATTTGACATCCTTTCAAAAAGAATAAAGGAGAATTAAAAAATACATGGCAACAGTTACAGTTATTTTTCAGTGTTCCTACCCTTTCTCTCATAATCGTAGGCACATAAAGGAAGATCAATAGATTTCAAAAGCTGGTCTCTGATAGTCTAATATTTTTTGGCAGACTGTTGCTAACTAGAAAAGCCTAACTGTTTCCTGAATCTTTAAGAGCTACTTAGGTATGTTCTTGTGTGTACCGTGGAAGTACCCACTCCTACTTAGAAGAAAATATCCTTCATCAGACCTTTTTGATTCCTGTGTTAATTTATATCCAACTAGATGTTCTTTAAAGTTCTCATAATCTGTTTAGAAAGTAGTACAACAGAAGGAAAGTCTGGTGAAAGTCTAGGCATGACTGTGCAGTGATGCATACAGAAGTGTAAACTTACATAAGCAGTTTAATAATGCAATTACAGTTAGAACTAAAAGTTCTGCACTGCATGAAAACAGTACAGACAGTCCTGATCCAGGGTTTACATCAACAGGACAAAAAACAGTATCTGTATCTCACTAGCCCCCTTAGTTGCCTGAACACTCCCTGGTTCATGTGAAGGGTTTCTTTCCCTCTTGTGAGTGTAAATTGTTAAAGATTACACTGGAGAAAACATGATCCTAAGCTCTGCTCACCTGTCAACTGAAGGACTGGGTCAGGAACTTACAGGAAAAGGAAGTAGTTTTAGATCCCAGTCTGCAGAGTATGCACATAACTATGGTCAGTGAATACTGTTACTTCTCAAGTGGAAGAAGGAAGAAGGAGAAAAAGGAGATGGTAGTGATAACTGAGAGTCTACCACATGGTACTCAAGAGGGAAGGATATTTAGAATATGTCCGCATCTTCCTTTTAAGCACTGGGGTTTGACTAAGTCAGCTTTGAGACATGGAATTCTTGCTCTGTCTCTCATCACAAGCTATCTATGTGTCAGCCAGGTGTAATGCTTTGTTCCTTCCCTCAGCCCTGTCAGTCAGTCTTGTTCCCTCTTAACCAGAACTCACTGTCACGGGAGCCAGCATCAGGACTGGCCACCATGGACCCAGCAGTCTGAAAGGCAGGAACCACCACTCCACAGAAATCCTGCTGCTGTTGTCTGTAGAGTCAAAACAGTTTTCCTCAGAAGAGATTATGGACAAGCATGAGTGAATGGGCTGTCATGGAAAAAAAACAAGCTACCCCAAAGGAAAACAATATTGTGACCACATAATGCAACTTTATGAACAGCAGCTCGTCTTCTCTATCCCAAGAGATTTAAGCCAGGTTTACAATTAGGATAATTTATTCTGGCGATCAGTTGCAGTTTATGCACAAATAGTACAAGGCACCTGCCTTCAGAAATTTGCCTCATCTCCCCTGTTTCAAGATAATTCCTCATTAATCCGAGGATGACTTTTCCCATTCGTGCTCCCAGGGCCCGTATAACTTGGAGGTGACCATGAGGTGTAATGTTAGGGGATACCTAGGATTTTTGACACTGAAGACATGGGAAAAGGATTGGGAACTTCTAAATAAAGGAAAAATGTGGTTTTGGAACAAGGAAAGTGGTAATACCAGCTGCACAGTCAGGTGCTACAGCTCTCAGAAGAGAGGACAACCATGGTGTGAAGCACTGTGGGGAGGCTGTTGCAGCAGGTGATTGAGGAACAACTGTGCTCCTGAACCACATGGCATCACCTCGAGCCTAGTCCTGATACACACACCCCCTCCATCAGTCAGGAGGCATGCATATATGTTATTTGAATAGGAAGCCCATTTTCATTAGTCTTCTTAAGAGTTTTATTTTGCTTAGGGTTAAATGCTTTACATGTATCTTCAAACTCTTATCTTCTGCCTCTGCTTTTTGAACTTTCCTTCTCCTAGATTAAATAGTATCAGTGGAAGGTCATTGTCCATGCACATATTTGCAAAATAATAAAAAAAAACCCTCAATTTTAACCATGGTCTGTCCTGGCAAGCAAAATACTAAGTGATGTGCTCATAAGAGTCATGAAGTGCATGCTTGGTGACCAGGAATGTTTACACTGATTCCTTTAGATGAAAACTACTGCATTCACTGACCCTTGGGAGCACATAAACATTTAATGAGTACATCGTTCAGTAGTAAACACATGCTATCTGTATGAATAACACCTGTCTGATTCAGTCAAGGGAAGAAGGGAAGGGAAGGGAAGGGGAGGAAGATCAACAATCTAGACACCAACAACTCCATCAGTAATCTGTCTCAGCGCTTAACTATCCATGGAGTTAATGCAGCTTTCCTAATATCTATTTTTTGTCTTTCTTACTGTAATTCAATAACACAGTAGGAATGGAAGACACCGGATTACATTGTTTTTGCAACAGTCTCTCATATTTTTCTAAAATGAATTACATGTTTTCCACTACACCAAACCCAATTCCATCTGTCTTTTCTCAGAGGTCATGTCTTTTATACCCCTTCAATTTTGCTTTCTTCCGTAATTCCTATCACCCACATCTTTCTTGAAATAACCAAAATTAGACACAGCACTGCAGCTGAGGACTTAACAGCGCTACACAGAGAAAACACTACTCCATGTGTTCCACATATGACTCTTCTGTGCTTTTGTGAATTGCATTTTTTTTACAGCAGTTTGACATTTTTGGCTTCTGTTCATTTTTCCATCCAGTATATCTCCTAGATGCTATTCTGCAGAAAAGCTCCTTACAAAGTTATTCCCAACCTCTACTTATTGACAGATTATTCCTACACAAAGATCTTGTGCTTCTGCATGAAAGAATGACCTCCTCTTTGTGTTTTAAGTTCATAACATGTTTGTATCAATTGCCAACTCTTTTCATCCACTTTGCCCTTAGACTGCCTTTCCATGAATAACAATAATCTTCCAATACTCAAACTTATTTTCTTTATTCTTTTGCCATTCCTCCCCTTTTTTTTCTAAAGAATTATGAACTTCATAATTTCACCATCACTTTCATGCAAATTTTCTTCCTTGATCGCATTCTAGTTCTCAGGATGAAATACAGAAAATCGCATCTCCAGTTACTTCTCTCACCTCTTGAAATACAATGTTGTTCCTGGCACTTTCCAAGAACTTAAGAGGTATTTTTTTCCTCCTGCTTGTGTTGCCCAACAGATGTCCAGGCATGTAATGATCTCTTTAGTCCTTTAATTTAGCTAGAATAATGAAACACCTTCTTCCTAACCCTCCTGGTCTGATGGACGAAGACCCCTTGGTTTGTCTTTCTCCTGATGTAGGGGGAAGGCCCTAGAAAAAGTAACTTGCTTACATAAGGTAGTTTCTCCTTCCTTTCCCTCTCTTCTCTGCCTTTCTGAAACAAGAGTGTATATCTTGACGTTTGGTCCTATGAATTATCTTTATAGTTCTTTATCAGCCCAAGTCACCATTTTGGTAATGTATGAAGTTTTCCTATCTAAGGTATATAAAGGGTTCAAAATGACTGCCTTCTGTGCTTCTTATGATCTTACTACTTATATTATTATGTTAGAAGAAAACAAAATGGTATTTTCTCTTCTATTATAGAAAGCAATGAACCACATTGACCTGACATATTTTTTACAGGCAAGAAGAATTTTAGTAATTACTTGAGAAATTTGCAATTTCTTCATATTTATCCGTTAAGTCTCTCTTAAAACAGACATGCAAACTTCATAGGAGAGAATAAAATGCATTTACTTGTTTGTGTAATGTGTGGTACAGATAACTTGTAAAACCATTTATGCCTCAATAAACTCTTGAAAGTTGATCTGATTAGAAAAAGTTATGATTAAATAGCTATCTTTGATGTAAATCTGTTTAGTTAAAAGAATCAGATATGTTCCTGCTCCCCAATTTCAGGAAAACCACAAATAATTGTTTTGCTTGGTTACAGCGTTAGGACTTTTGGACAACACAGCTCAGTCTTTCTCAGAAAGTTCAAGAAGTGTTGTAACCTATTTCTTTACTCTACCTGATTTTTGATTCTTCCAGCATTCACCTCTACCCAGACTTTCTCAATCCATTGCACCAAATCCCTGACAGTTTTGTTGTTGTCAGTGCCACAGTAGTATACATACAACTTGGTTTTGGTTTGAAGAATTACATTTTAGTTAGCTGCTCCTTGTAAAGAAACTAGAAAATGTCTTAACTTCTAGTTTGAAAATGTGGTTAATATCCCCAAACTTTTTGACTAGCTTAACCAACAGTGTAATTAAGCTTATCTTAGTCAATAGAATTTACATCATGCTCATTGCTCCAGCTGGTAGTCTGAAACTGTGGGCTTTTTGTTTTGTCCTACCCCAGCTAGGTTTAGCATGGATCGCTGTGACAGAGAATGGGGAAAAAACTGTATCCTCTAAAAGACAACAGAAGCTAACAGCTCCTTTTCATTCCATGCGGGTACTCGCTGCTGCCAGTTTGTCTAGCCCAGGCCTGGGTCAGTGATGGAGAACACCCTACCTCCCCCTGCCCAGATATTAATTAAGCTTAGGCAGAATCTTTCTATGCATTTTTATATTGACAAAAGTTAACCATGTAGGCTATATTCATGAGTCCCATATTTGTAACTCAAATGGCCAACATCCATAACCTATTACTCAGTAAATTCAGTGAAGAACTTTGGATGACAATGAGCCACTCCTTTTATGCCCACCAAAATATGACCCTCTCTCAGAGTAAGACTGCAAGTACTGTGCCATGACTACAGCTGTTACCAGTGGTTATTAATAATATCACTGTTGAACTTGAATGCAATGCATACGTCCTTGTGCTGCTGTAGAAATATGGGAGTTGATCACAACTAATGGTGACTAGCCCACAAAGCCTACAAGACCTACAGTATAAATGTTCCCTTTTGGTCTGATTTCTGACAAATAAATAAGAGAACTGAACTTTTTTATTTTAAGTGATTCTTGCAAGTCTTTTCTGGGTGAATCACAAGTACAACACAGATGCAGAAGTCACAAAGCAACTTACACCAAAGTGCAGTAAGTGAAGGTGAAGGTCTTTTACAGCTCCACCCCGTTTATTACCCCAGCTGCATGGAGAAGGTAGATGATCTCAACTGCAATTAAGGTAACAAGTCAAATACTAGTTTTGACGCCTCATATGTGGCTTATGGGTGTAGGCTGGGTGTCTTGCTGGTGCTCTCCTGGTCTGTTGCAGAAGTCAAGAAGCAGTAAGCAGCTACAACAGTTGTAAAATACAATACGCCTTTGTGTTTGACGAGATGTTCCAGTAAAATTAGGTGTCTACTGCTTTTGCATACCATGTTTTGTAACCTCTTCAGTGTTAGTGCTTTGCTGGGGAAATGAGTTCTCATTTCCAGCTTGTGTTTTGAGGCTTTTTGCGATGGGGTTTTTTGTTTGCTTGTTTTCAGTGATGTTGTTCTTATGGTTAATAGTTTTTTAAAGTAGGTATCTTTTCTAGTTCAGTCAGTTATGGCTGGTGTTAATTAAGGATACTTGACTGTGTTTGATTTTGCTTTTCCTGTCACTGACTGCTTTTGGACAGATGAACCAAACACATGGAGACATGAGTGAATATTGTCTGTTTAGAATAGAATACTTTTCAGATGCAGGAAGTGTTTTCCAATGTTACACAAGTATTTTTGGATGAAAGAAGAAATAGTATTTCCCTTCCAAACCCCATTCTGTTGTTTTATCATAATGTCCCCCCCCCCAAGGTTACAGGTGCATTCCTGTAAACTACCATTTCTTGTGTTTCTTTTCTGCCTTGATTTATTGATGGGAGTCGTCTCTGCTTGACATCTGCGTGTTTTAGTCCAGACTTCTGCCTCTGTGAAAATGTCAGATTGTGATAATTTATTTTTTGTCTAAGCACAGAGTAGTTAGCTGTAATTTGACTATGAGTCCATGTTTCTCAGTACTACTTCTTACTCTTTCTTTTGTTCATTGTCTTTTTTTTTTAATCTGTTGGCTTATGGGTTTGGTTTCCCCCTTTGGAGATGCCCATCAAACTGCAGAGAGTATAATACCACTTCCAAAGAAAGAAATGGTGAGAAAGAAGGAAACAACTTTCTTCTCAACACCCCATGCTTCCCTCTCCCTGCTTGCCCTGCTCATCTCGCACAACATTTTTGGACTGTCTTTCCATGCAGGGGAAATCTGAGGTGTTTTCTTACCAGGCATGCAGTGTGTAGAGCAGTGGATCTGAATCATAAGTGACACTGTATTGCTATTGTGTGTGAATAACTGATAACAAAGCTTTGAAAATTGAAAGTGTCTGTGTTTCAGAGGTATCAAAAACTCCCTAGCTGACAGTGATCCCAAGTAAGATGCATGGGTACTTAGCAGCTCTAAAAACTGCTCCAAGCAAGTTTTTGGGTTCATACTGCCTCCATTCTTCTATTTTGGTATCTATGTGCTCTGTCAGCCCCACGCTTATTAAAATGTGTAAAATACAGGCATTTGCTTTCTAAGTGGGATGTACCTATGTTTAAAAATTTATATGTGATGATAGTTTCTTCTGAGAATAACAGTTAATCACCTATTTTAACAAAAAGTGAGGCATGGTGAGGAGCTGATCTTGCTCCCATTGACATGAATAAGAAAAAAACTGTTGCCTTCGGTGGAGGAAATACTGCATACAGCTGTGAACCTCAGGGCTGGGACAGTGAAGTACTTCAGCTTGCTGTTCTGTCTCTTCTGCTAAAGTCTGTAAATGCAGATTCTTCATGTCTGCAGAAGCCAAAGCTTTTCATAAATTTTATGGAACAGAGAATGCAGCCACTAATGTGTGTTATGCAGGCTTAACACTGAGTCTGTAATATAAACCCTGGGTTATGCTAATGAGGTGAGAAAGTACTTTTAAAAGTCATAGGTCCAATATGTAGGTGTTAGAATCTAAGTGAATGTATAAGGTCCCAGTGGGCAGGAGATGACACCTAGTAATGCATTTTCTTCTGAAGTTCTTTCAGGGCATCATAACCAATAAGTAAAACATTATCTGAATCCTGTCTGGAAGGCAGAAAAGTGAAGCTTAAATTGGGCTAAGTCTTGAACTTGTTACTTGAGAATAACTTCAGCTGGGTAACTAGTTCAATTGTCTGGACTCACTTTGGGACAATGGTATTTGAGTGGATGGGAAAACAACTAGGAGATTATAAGTTTCATAAGCACTTTTAAAGTGCTTAATAAAGGCATTACTGGAAGCAAATTATACAGATTCC